>NW_027272870.1:0-118302 GCF_040938485.1 Diadema antillarum | reverse complement strand
CAAAAATTGTTCCTCAAAAGTCATAGTTGGCAACTGGTTCTTTCATAAGTTTCTCAACTCGCTTCCACTTCTCTGGGCAGAGAGTTTTCAGCTCTTGTTCCACTTGACTGGGCAGACGCCACATTGACTTGTTGGTCTTGGTGTCAAGGAAGAAGACACGCCCTTTGGTAGTCTCGCCCTCGGTGTCCCGGTGCATCATCCAGGACCCGATGAGCGTCGACTCCTCCATGTAGAGTCCACAGGAGCACTTCATGCGACTTAGCTGGCAGGTTTCCTTGTCCACCTCCGCGCACAGCCGGAGAATCAGGTCCAGCTGGTCGGACTCGACCTTGTCCACACGGGAGTACAGGTGACGGGTCTCGGCGTAAATGGATCATGGACGGATGGAAGAGGCATAGGCGGTCGCTCGTCGATTGACGACTTCTTCTGCTCGGGGGAGAGACGTGGTGGTCTACCCCCTGGCATCGGGGGAAGGGCTTGCTTGGCTCTACTACTACTACCACTGCCACTACCACTACCACTAGGAATGGCTCTGGTCAGATAGAGATTCTTGTGTTTGACAGCGGGAAAGGGGCACCTTGAGAAGTGATGGAGGAGCTCCGCCAAACTGGAGAACTCCTCTGTGCTCTGGATGATGCACACGTTTCCATGGCGCTGGTGCACCTTGATGTGGTAGATGTTTTTGCGGTCAACCCTGTCATGAGGATATGAAAAGGAATAAAAAAGATATGTCAACATAGCATGTATTTCTCCAAGTATTACGTAAGTGATCACTGAGCACTGTAGTCAGTTTGTCTAATTTGAGAATACAGTTAACAAATCTCTTTAAAGTTCCTGCAATATCCCATGCAATTATAATCTCTACACACATCTGTGTATCATTATGATTGACTCATCTTACATTTGCATGTTTCTTTCATATTTCATCATGATGAAATGAATTGATAAATACGAATAAAAAAAGATACCAAGGAAATTATGATTTTGTTTACTGAGAGATTGTGATGATGGTAAATTTAATGTGTATTTTAGGGAGATATTGGTGCATTCCCACCACCAGTTGCGGTTTCTTTTCTGTGAAATACATAGACTGTTGATCTGCCCAGAGAAGTCAGAAAATTAGGTACAAACAATGTATGTATCTCAATACAAGAATAATTATTTCATAGACAATCAGATATTGCCATGGCAACAGATCTACAATCTCTGTTCTTCCCCCTGTGTCAGTTACTGTCTATTTTTTGACATAACCATGCATGTCTTTGCTGTTTCTTTCCACTTCTTTCTTTTTTTATTCTCCTTTTTTTCTTTCTGTCTATCTTTCTACAATCCTTTCCTTCATTCAGGATTTCATTTTTCCACCTTTTTCTCACAATTTCCAGTAACCAACAGAAAACTGTGAACAGTCTGCTTACATACTATACAACCAACTCAACAATCATGTAATCAGTTTGACTTAGTGTACAGTTTTGGCATATGTACAGTCCTATCAGCACAGAATAATAGGGAGCTTTAGATTTTGACGCGCGGATGTGTGAGACGACGAGTGCGCTAGACGTTCTCCTCTCCCCTGCGTCGGGTAGAAAAGTAGCTTTAGATTACGCTGGGACGCAACGTATAAAAAATAAAATCACGCCCCCATATGATCGGTGCATGAAGTAGCTCTCTACGTTGCAAACTGTGCAGACGTAAAAATAGCCCAGTACGCGTAGTGAAAAACTTAGGCGACGCAAGCTAAAAATAGATCGACATGACGCGCGCTTCTGCGCACGCTCAGACCATGTTTTTTTCCTTTGAACATCCATGCGTCTAAAATCTAAAGCTCCCTAATAATGGTCGTGTAGACATTGGCAGCTGCAGTTGCAGGTGCACCTATCAATTGTATGAAAAGGTTGCACTCATCACATTTACACCAGAGCTACTTGCCTGACTTCCATCACTGAATAGCAATTGGTATCAGGGCAGTATACTTGGTACATTAGAAACTCTTGTCAATTGGTTTCAGGAGGATGCATGTACAATATATTCCTATGTCAATAATTAGTATCAGGGGGATATACTATTTACATTTGATTCCTTTATCAGTTGGTTTCAGGCAAATTTCGATTCTTACAGTTGGAATTAGGGGGATATTCATTACATTTTTATGGGCAATTGGTATCGAGGGGATTAATATGTCAACTGGTTTCAGGCGGATATACATTACATTCAATTATGTAAATACTTGGAACTGGGGGATGTACATTTTAGATACTTGTGTAAGTTGGTGTTATGTAGACATGCATGAAAATTTCGTGATTTGCACCTCATGACCTTTCTTGCCGCATGAAATTTTCACAAATTGCCAGTGGCATCCAATGCATATTGTGTAAGCAAGAACTTTCGCATGCTTTTTAATTTCGCGGATGTTGCCGCTCGCGAAATTCACAAAATTAAAATGCACACGAACATTCCTCGTTTTACAGTACAATAGATTCTTATGTCATCGTAGTTGACAAATTCACAAATTTCTTATTTATTATGAGTGCAACAGACTTAGCTAATCGTAGCCTATCTCAAGATATATCAGTTTCTTACACTTTAAATACATGCACACTGAGGAAGACCTTAAAGGACAAGGTATGAGGGTTGAGTGAATGCAGCTATATTAGTAGAACACATCAGTGAGAGTTTGAGGAAAGTTGGACAATCTGTTCAAAAGTTATGAATTTTTGAAGTTTCTGCTCAGTCACGGCTGGATAAGAAGACTACTATAGCTTGTGATGTCACATGTGTACAACGATATAAAGAAAGAATAAAGAAAATTCAGCATATTTCCATTTTTCTCGCATAACAAAAGTACATTAGACTTCTCTCTTTCAGAAGGCAGGGGGAATAATATTACCCTTAACATACCGGTACGTCAGTAGCAAGTCGAAGAAATGTGCACTTTCTTCAAAAAGTAAAGTTTTGTGAAATTCTCTCTTTATTTTCCTTATATAGTTGTACGCATGTGACATCATACACTGTAGTAGTCTTCTCTTCCAGCAGTGACTGCGCAGATACTTAAAATATTCGTAACTTTTGAACGGATTGTCCAATTTTCCTCAAACTTTCGCTGATGTGTTCTACTAATATTGCTGCATTCTCTCAATCCTTATGTATATGAAGGTGGACTTGTCCTTTAATGTATGCCAGGAGGACAGAAAATTAACACATTTCAATGTCCCTCTTGGCTGCCTATGAAAAGTTTGAAAACTCTGAAAAAAACTTTAGCACAATTTAGTCTTATATGCTCCCGAAACTACAGTGTGTATACATTTAAATAGGAGAATTTTCCACATTGCTGGGTTGCAAAAGTGCAGCCTTGTAGCAGAAATAGGGACGTGAGGTGTGAGACACTGTGCTGATCTCAAACAGTATCACTTCCTTCCTGGCTCCACCGTTCTAAACTCGTCCAATTAGTACAGACAGCACTTGTGCATGTGACTTGTCTTGTTTATTGCGTACCAATTCATGTTAAACTTTATGAACCCACAGACAGACATTACAGCAGAGATTGGCTTCCGTTCCGCACAGTGGCGTAGAAAGATGTCATGTGAGTTGTCACAGAAACATCTATTTCTGAGAACTCCATCAGATTAGCACAGCAAATGCTGTTTGTGCAATAACTTGTACCAGTATCATGTTTATTCTGGGTTTCAATGTATGTTTTAGGGTAGGGTACAAAACATAAGTTGGATGGAATTATAACAAGCTGTAATTCCTTAAACGAAAGGAAGAGTTTTCCAGCGAAACCCGAAATTGTTTTTTTGCAAACATCATTAAATGATGCAAATTTTACAGATGAAATCAGGAACCTTCACATCTACACAAGCACAAAAACCACAGACACACAAATATTGATGTAAACACCATCAATATTTGATGTTTACAATGAATGAACTTCCTGGATTTTCTTTGTTAAGTATCAACACAGGCTAAGCAACAGGGTATTTGTATGTTTTAAGTAAAAAGAAACAGTGTACATGGACAAAATCTGCAAAAATTGATTTTAGAACTTTTCTATAGGAGTTTTCTTTGAAGCTATAAAGAAGTTACTACTTGTCTAAGTTATAAAATACAGTACATCCCACAAACAATTTCCAATTTTCACTTACATGTATGTGATCACGTATGTGATCCAACTTGCGGTCTACTAGTACATTGTGCTTGTGGTATAGTGATCTGAAGTGCAATAACAATCCAACCATTGAAACACTGAAGCAAAGCTTTGACACAACAAGGAATCCTACGGAATTAAAAATGGAAACAATGCTCCCCAACTGACAACACCATAAACTCTTTACCTATCAATTTATGCAATTCAAACTGTGTGGATTTTCCTTTGTGTGTGTGTGTGTGTGTGTGTGTGTGTGTGTGTGTGTTAAATAACCATTAATAATTTTTTTATCACTGTAATGTACATATGTCCAAAACAATAGAAAATAGGAAAGTTTAATGGTCCATTCAGAATTATGTTTAGTTTTTGCCAAGTTTTTGCCAAGGACCTGATAACAAGCTTTTACATTACAGCTATTCCAAACTATTCCAAAGTATTACGGTAATCAATTGACGCATCCATTGGAGGACTCTGGCTGTCTTTCTCTCTCAGTGTTTGCATGAACCTCTTCGGATGGCCTCTCCTGATTGGTTGTGATTTTTGCTATCAATTGCAGATAGCACAATTTGATAATTCCAAGATTGGGTGTAATTTAACGAAATTCAAACAGATTCTGGGTCTTGGCTTTTGGTATGGGTTTACCTAGTCTTACACAAAGACCCTCTGCCTGCTCTTCTTGCAATCGCTATGTACAGTGAGAGGGTCTTTGACAAAGACTAGAAAGCACCCTGTTAATTGACTCTTTGCACTTACACAATGGAAATCACCAGGACGTCTGGTTGTGAGTTGCTTTTCCTCAGCAGATATGCTCCCCTTTTGTCGAGGTAGTACTTGAAGATCTTATCCTCCTGGTGAAGTGTGTTGGAAGGTGACGAGGAGAGGATGATGATTAATCGAGGGGAAAAAGAAGGGGTGAGACAGCAAGATTATAATGACATTAATGACTATACACTGACATGATACTACCAGATGAACAAACTGGAATGTACAATCAATGCTGCAAGAGTTGCAACAGTTTTATGCTTTCATGTAAAAAATTCAACTCTCCGATCTGTCAAATATTGTTCCCTAGAACAAATTGTAATAAATTGTTCCCTAAAACATTCAATTGTTCCCTAAAAACATTTTTATGCATAAAATACACATATTTTCATCCATCAAGTGAGTGGTATATACATTGTAAATCATGAGACAGCAGCATCATCATTCACATAGCAGGTTGAGGAATTTGGGATTTTTATAACCTGTAAATTGGCTACAACAACAAACTGAAATCTCCTCATCCCATAAAAATAAGCCTGAAAAAACAACAATAAACAAACAAACAAAACAATATGTATCCTTATTTGTACTGATCCCATTCGCATAAAGAAACCATGACAAAGAATTAAGAAACGACACTTTGAAATTACTATACCAAATGACTTAAATTGGCATTCTAAAGTTTTCCTGACATCACATACAATCAGCAATTTTAAAATCAGCTTAAATACACATGATACACAGGAAGCTCTGTTTCTGTGAGCAATGGATTGGGAAATAAGTCTGATGCAAACACAGACTTGAATGATAACTTGTTTTATATATTTAGCACCAGTCAAAGGATCTTCTAAATGTGATAACATCTTTTCTAATGTTCTTATGTGTTTGTCATTTTGATGTGCATGGGGAGAATATTTGTATGATCCATGTCTACAGAAGAGCATTTTATATTCTAGTGCAAATATTGTTCACAAATAATCATTTACTGTGAAGCAAGATATTTTCACAGCATAAAATTTTCGTGGATTGGAGCCGAGGCCTTTTTCTTGGTATTAGATTTTTACGAATTGCCACTAGCATTCAATGCATTTCTTGTAGTGTAGACAAGACCTTTTGTGCACATTTTAATCTAGCAAATCTTGGCTCTCACAAAATTCACGAAATTAAAATGCATAAGAATATTTCTGGTTTTACAGTATTTTGCCAGAACAGCAGGCCAACACAAAGGCCATTTCTGATACAGGAGATTTAATCAAACAATGCAATTTCCTGATCTAATATGCATCTGTGCATTGATCGATGGTTTATATGATATCCAAAAACAAAATAAACAACCAAAAAAAAAAAGGAAAAAAGGATCCAGAAGTATACTAGTCACTGTGAACGTTTTTCCTCTACAGCTAAGTATGCTCAGAGAGAAAATACTGTGAAAATGAAAAGGAAAGTAAGTGCTGAAACATTTTCATGATTTAAATTCATCCCTTCTCATATAGCTTTGTCTCTTCCTATGGATACCTTTGAGGTGTGCGGGTCTTGTATAACCACATGGTTCTAAATGGCTGACATGACAAAGGTAAAGTACATGTATCTACAATCATCTTGGACATGACATCATACTGCCTCCAATTTCAACCTCAATATTACCACATACTGTAACATTCATCTGTTAGTTTGTTAGTTTGTTTCTTTGTTTTGTTTTTGTTTTTTGGGGGGTATTTTCATTCATTTTCTATTATTGATATCATTAATTCACATTTATGTATGTATGTATGTATGTATATATGTATTTATATATTTATTCATATCTATTTACATTATTTATATCTATTTACATTATTGCTACTATTTTTTGCATAAGTTCAAAGTTGCAATGTGGATGTTTACCTCACTATTGGTCAGCTTTCCATGGTAGCAGTCCATCTGCTGGGCACTGTCAAATATGGTTTGCCTGGCTGGAAATGGGGGCATCAGGGCATCCCTCCCAAACACATCTCTTGCCATGATAGATTAAACAGTTCTTCTCCCCCTGTCTCCTCCTCCTATGCTGTAACAGAACAATAGCAATGGTACAAAGATATAATTAAAAACGAAGACCAGTCTTTATTACTAAATCAATAAACATCAACAAATACCACTTGACATATAATATATAGAACCAAGCCTTGAGGTTTGAAAAAGAATTGAAGTTAGTTGAGGACATAATCATATTACTAACCCCAAAAAGGAACTGATAATCTATTTGTAAAGAAGATAAACAATGCACATACTGTTTTCATTCAACAATATCAATCAGTCCAGTTCTTGCCGATTTTACATAATGTGAACTTGTCGTTTCCCACTTTTGCTTCTTTTCTTCCTTTTGCACACTGTGAGTGTGAGGAACATTATTATGATCATCTAGATACATAGTCCCAAGATGAACCGACTTGGCCTGGTGCGGTAAAAATACAGTCTGGAAATTAGTGGACAGCTACAGCATGCAGACTTCTAGTCTACTAGTACCTGAAGTTCACATTATCAGTATTTGATTAAATAGTATGATTTCTTTCTTTTTTTTTTACATTTGTTGCACTGCTTAACAAAGAAAATATTGTAAGTCTTTGAATAATGCCTGATAATTGGCCAAATGGGTGAGCCTTTCACGCATTAGTATTGAATGTACGGTCTGATTCAACGAGCTATAAAATGTACAAATGTAGCATGGATCATGAACGAGGCAAGAGTTCCATATGGACACCCCCAAAAAAAAACAAAACAAAACAAAACACTAAAAATGCCGCTACGGCGACTGGTGTATGCCTCCGCAATAATGCATGGTTCTCCTAATAGGTCTAATAGTACAATGTGTTGACAATGTGTGATGACAGTTTCACACAATTGGCAAAATATTAAAATGACAGGTTTGCCACAAGTGTGCTGAATGTTCACTTTCCTAGAACTAGGTTCAATTGGATGAATGATCAAAACGTCAGAGTGCAGGTATTTGGGGGAACTGATGATTTTTACTTGACTTTTGACCCTTTTATAAGTTTATGCATTGAGTAATTTTCAAGGTATTGAGAAAAAGTATAATTTCAGTATCAAATGGTAAAATAGTATTATCTAAACCTGGCCTTTGACCTTTGACCTCACAGTTCCAAAGAGAATCACTGTTAGGTAGAACATGCATAAATATGTAAGTTTCATGATAATACCTTGAGTTACTTTTGAGATATGGAGAAAGAAGTGCAATTTAGCACTTTCACTTGACCTTTGACCTTTTGACCTTTGACCTTTTGGCAAGAAACTTCCCACAGAATATATATTGGGTTATACATGCATACATCAAGTTTTAAAAAAAAAATCCTCAGGCATTGCATAAATATAAGGAAAATAGTGATATTTTGAGGAGTTGACCTTGACCTTTGACCCATGACCCCCAACTTCCCTAGATAATCACTGCCCATCAGTACATGCATATATACTAACTTCCATGAAGATTCCTTGAACCATTTGCGAGATATGGAGAAAAACATGAAATTTCAACCTTTTTTCACAAAATAACCTGTGACCTTTGACCCCGCGACCCTAAAATCTAAACAAAGTATTATCCCCCCAGGTTATACCCTCATATACCAGTTTGATGTAAAACCACCACACGGTTCTTGAGATATCGACAAAAACAAAACGGGACGGACGTACGTACGGACGGACGGACAACCCGAAAACATAATGCCTCCGGCCACTTCGTTGGCGGAGGCATAATGAAAAATGGGGAAAAAATTAAGTGATATGTATATAAAGTGATATATGATTAAATTTCAGTGGCTTTATTTAAATAATTTAGGGTTAGTATCTTGTTGGTTAGGGTGAGGGTATTAAACGTTGATCTCAGTGTCCTCGGGTAATGCGGACCCCGGAGTTTTAGATTATTGGGGCATACATATGGAACTCTTTCCATGAACGAAAGTCCTACCTGCCACAGAGTAAAATTTTGTGTAACTTTCCCTTTAACTATCTTGCCTTCTTGTCTAGCTAGACCTAGAGGCCTACAGTGCTACTGTAGTCATTCGTCTCTGCACACGACAGTGCAAACACAGTTGGTCGAACCTCGAGCTCGGTTCGACGTTTTCACTCCTCAATCCTCAGACCTCAGTCGTGACAAAAAGCTCATTTGTTTATGTACAGATTAGGCAAGTTGAAGATTTAGTCTCATGTGTGATCAAGGTCCACATGCCACACAAACACCTGCATCCTGAGATTTTCTTTGAGCTCCATGATCATATATATGAGGCGCTTGTTTATCATTTCACGCGTCACGGAACTTCGGACAAAACCAGACACAGATAATAAGGAACGGGACTGTAAAATGACGAATTGACAGTGAATATCACTTCCTGAAAGAGAATACAATTTTCATTTATCACGAAGTAGAATGAATAGTCCTTTTACTTACCTACTCAGATTTATGATATGGTTCACTTGAAATAACGCAAGTAAACTCGGATTTCATGAAAACGATCTGTTTACAGCGAGTGCTGCGTACGATGAGAAGACGATACCCTTTACAATACGGCCTTACACCAGCCGGTCGCAAAAAATCTGTCTGAGAAGATTCGACTGCCACTGGTCACTGTTTATGCATGCACTGTACATAATGAGAGAAGCTGTCAATATTTAGTGCGTCATGTTCTATTTATAACATGTCAGGGTACTCCCAGTAGGTCGGGTATTTCGACAAGGGGCCATTTCGGGTATGTTGGGTTATTATAGTGTAACACTTCGGTGAAGGAAGATGTTCCTTATGGGTTGTCAAGACAACAACAGCCAATGGCAACAAGTGTAAAAACAAACAAACAAGCAAACATACAAACAATTCAACAATCAATCAATCAAAACAAAAATGAACCGCAGAGAAGATGACTTCTTCCAATTTCAATTCTTCATATGGTTTGCACCAAACCACAGAGATATAAAAACAATCAACAAAGCTCATTACCATACATGAGGTCAATGACTTGGCAATTACAATTTCCACCATTAGAATTGCTTGAGGCTTTTTTACAGGTGTATATAACATTATGATTATATCAACCTGATGCAAGGAAAAAGAATGATTTTAATGGTATGGCATCTTAAAAGAAAAACAAAGATGGAGAAGTGAAGATTTGTGTTCAGATTTGTGTAGGAGATTTGAGAGGCATGGGTTCATCCTCATCTTGTTCAATTTGCATTTGCCTTTGTTTTTTGTTTGTTTGTTTGTTTGTTTGTTTATAAACAGCACTTTCTTGAAAACACCTGAAAAAGTTTAATCTATGTTCAGATTTAGGCCTAATGTTTAATTTCAATAAAACTTCTACCAGTATGTTTTCTCGATATGGCAAGTCACTTAAAAAAAACAACAACTAAATAATAATAATAATGATGATGACAATAATAATAATAACAACAATAACAACAGCTACAATAATAAGTACAACATTGGTAATGCACCATCTAGTGACCTATTCTGAAGCGCAGAGGGATATATAAAGAGAATAACATACATTGTACAGTTGTACATAATCTCTTCATTTTTTGAATAAACATCACAGAATATGCACAATTTCTCTCCATGCTCACCCTGACTTTAATAGAATACTACGATGTACGTTCAGATTCGAAATAGAGAATTGTCAAAATTTTCATTGAAAAGTAATGTTTATCAATATCACACTGGCAGATTGGATTATGTGATGAACTCACAAGTCCATCATTGGGAGTACACACACACACACACACACACTATTTTTATATTCTTTATTTGAATTTCATCCGATATCAAGCTCATTTTCACAATGAAATTAGTTTGAACAAGAATAAGCAGCCGTATTCTTCTCACTTGTGCTGCTGAATCACATTCTTTTTTTTAAATATACATTTTTCTTTTTTTTTGCAAAACAAACCATGTTTGTTGTATATAAAAAAGTGATATAAAAACTCTGCATAATTCTAAGAAAAAGCTATCTTAAATCAACCTGATGAAACTAATCAATATCTGCTTCATAACAATAACACTTGTGCTGCTGAATCATATTGTTTTAACATGTAACACACACACACACACACACACACACACACACACACACACACACACACACACACACACACACACACACACACAATCGAGGACCTACAAACATGTACCCCTACATGCAAAAGCATGCAAAAGCAGACCGTTTGGAATGGTCTGCGAACCGAGGACGTCCTCGGTTCTCTGTGTGTCCTCGGTTTAAATGTAAAGTTCGTATATGTGTCCTCGTTTTACACCATGGGTAAGTGCACACACACACACACACACACAAATGGGAGGGGGGGGGGTTGTTACCAACAAGGAAATAATTACTTTGATCTGTAAACTGGCAGTCATAACTAATCCCCTCTCCCATCCCTGATCATTGCAACACACCAAAAATTGTTCATGTACTTCCATAAAACTTGGATTCAGTCTAATTTGATGAAATTGACCATTGCTTAGGTTATTTTACTCCATTGATCAAAAACCAACAAGAATATGGTGTAGAATTTGTGCTGTAATGGGCCAATTGATAACTGAATGCTATAGCCAGATAATGTAAAATGGGAATGGAAAGAAACAAACAAACCCTGCCAGATACTGTTTTCAGTAAATAATCACCTTAGTTCTGATTGTTCATTAAAGATATGAAGGTACGTATCTATTGATGCCATGTTGGGCAAACCTCAGGGAAACCTATAACGTGCCATAGGGGATTGTTCCCACAATTCTCTGTGATTGAAGTGTGCCAGGGAATAGTACGACACCCTATAGGGAGTCCTTCACACAATTCTCTGTGACTGATCTGTGCACACAGTGCCCTGGACATCAAAATATAATGCCTATTCAAAACCACTTCACAAACTTGTTCAGTGAGAGGTGGAAACCAGCCCTCGTTAAATGACCAAGTGCGGAGACATTTTCAGAGTGGGCCAATAAATGTATGTGGCCTTGTCAAAAAGTAACTTTGCAGGTCTGGAGAATATTCCACAGCATGTAATCGAAACTGGCTAATGAGGAAGGGCAACATATTGCTTCTAGTGGCAAGCAATTAAAGGTCCAGTTTACCTTTCGGAGCAGTCATTTGAAAACTGTTCAAGATATCGCCTTTCATGCATAAGTGTAGGTCTGTTGTACCACAAAACATCCTTCCATATAAAAGTTTTGCAATAAAGCCTAAGATATAAGGAGATGTTAGTATTTTTCTCAATAAACCGTAGCGGTATACAGTTTAGTCTGGAAACATTTTTATCATATCTATTGTTCACATTTTGTATATTTAACAACATTAGCATCGATTTTACTAATTCAAATTTTCGCAGTGGTTGTTTCTATCCCTAACTCACATTTTAGAACTATTTCAAAGCACTAATGCTGGTTTTTGTTTCATCTGCAAAAGGTAAATTATGCCTTTAGGCTTTAGCAGAGCGATTGAATGTTACGGTACGAGGGTCATTTACAGATGTATACACACACGCACGTACACATTTTTTTCCCCTCTCTCCCTTCTCTTTATCCTCTTTCTTTCACTCTACAACTATCTTCATACTCTCTCAAAGTGCTCTCAGTTTCAGTTTAAGGGAAAGGTAATACAGTGTACTCCCATCATAACGAAGTCCTCGAGTCCGCCGTTTTCTTTCGTGATTATGAAACTTCGTTATAACCCAACAGCAGAGTACTGTATACGCCATATATTTCGCGAGTCTAAATTTTCACGAATCCAGAATTCCCGACGATTTCGCGAGTGGTTAAATTCGCGATTGTGGAGTCCTGTACTGAACGGAGAAGTGTACACACGTACGTCACAATCGCATCGGGATCAGAGTCAATATTTCCATGTGTCTTTAATTTCGCGAATAGCACCTGACTCGCGAAATTTGTGAAAATAAAAACCTTGCGAAATATTCGGCGTATACAGCATACATTTTAAACATATATGAAGATGATCATTTTGGAACCCGAATTATGATTTTGTTGTAACAGGAATTTCGTTACAACCTGTTCGTTCTAACAGGAGTGCACTGTATTACATCTAAAACACAGCTGATATTCCCTTTCTCAAGACCACTGATGACAGTTGACAACAAGAGTCGAGACTTCTGATCTTTATACAAACTTTAATGGGTAGTTTACAGACATGTACACGCTTGCAAGTTAGTCAAGACAGGCAAAAAGTTTTACAACTGAATTCATCACATTCCAATCCATTTCCAAAAAAAAAATAATTTCAGAGTGCAAAGCACCTGTGATGATAGCAGTACTCATTCACCTGTTCAACTACCCACAAAAATAGATCCTACAGTATTCACACCAAAACCATTTTGATTTCTTTTAAAATGTGAATCAACATGCATTTTTTGTTTTTGTTTTTGAATACCAAATACACGGAATAAAATGCACAATGCTACACCACCGGAATACAACTGCATGTGGTTGCTAAATTCTGGTTTTGTGAATAGTTCTCATGAATACAAAATCTGCATGTATACAACAGGTTGTGAGTTATGCTGGTGCAAAATTCAATAGATATTCAACCATTTTCCCAGAAGAATACACATTTTAGATATATACAAATATGAAAAAAAAATCTTTGTAACAATCTCAAAATGGGTGAATTCATTGAATCAAATAAGGATCAACCCACACAAAGTCTTCAATACTTGGCAAGACTGTCAGGAAACGTTAACAAATTTTGTGCCAATTTGATTGATGGCGAATACAATGTCTGCCCATGGAGAAAATCAGAACCTGTGTTGGATGCCATGGTCTTACATCAGGCCTTCAAGTTTATTTGAAGTCAATTCCTATATGATCTGATATGAAATGCAACAGCAGCAGGGTCATTCCTGTTAAGTCATAAGCGAATACATTCTCTACAATCAGTGAATCTCAATTTCAGACGAAAGTTTCTGGAATAACAAATTCATTGAATACAAGAATTACGGTGTAGTCAATCATTGCTGAACACTATTAAAGAATTCATAGTGAATTTTTTAAAAAAGCGATTAATATATTATGCAAAACTTGTTCATGTAGACAAAGGCGTTTCCTTTGGAGATCTTACTCACTAATAAAGCACTGTAAAAATTGAGAACACTGCCCTCTCTTGATCTCTTGTCAAAGACAGCGCATACGAGTCTTCCCAACAATGTACTTAAATGCTTGCCTCTTTCATGTAAGCAGAATTTCCTCAAACTACCTTATAAATTTCCACATTACTCGTACCACTTGATGTTCCTCCAGTACAATTCTAACAAATACAGACAAGTTTATCAAGAAGGAGACACCTTTGTTGGTCTACTTAATCATAATCTGGATCACACGCCCTAGCAAAGTCTGCTTAGCCAATGATGTTTGAGACGAACACAGTCAGTCCTTGAATTACGGAGAAAATATCAACCTTGTCCAATTCACTAACCACTATGAAATAATATACAATCAAAGGAGTAAAACATGACTACATTGGCAATAAAACAAGACTTGTACACAAAATCATATGATAAAATTATACAGCATATTGGAACAGATTCAAACCGAGTAAAAACATAGCAGTATATAAGAATTCTGAAGGGAAAACAAAGTACTGACTGTTTCAGTTTTTCCTTTCATTCCGATACTTTTCTTCTTTCTTTTTTTGTACAGGTGTGTTCATGCATAAACATGTGTGGAATTTTTACACTTTGTACATAAAAGTAATGAACACCAAACACAATGGCTTAACCAAACAAAAGCACAGTGAGTTGTCTAGACTGAACTTAATTCTTTAAAAGTTGTACCGGATAGTCTTTACACGTTGGACACAACTGGGCCCTAGTCCAAGCCGTAAGTCTGCTGCCAGTCTTTCAGCAAGCCACTACATGACCATCACAAAAGCCACTTACTTTTCTTGTGGAAGGTTGCAAGCAACAGAACTCGTGTCAATTTTGAGAACAGAGTGGAAACTACGTTTTATGTCCTTCAAATTTCCAGCTGTTCTGTTTGAGCTGGCCAAGTAAAGTGGTTGTACACGTACGTGTCCCTTTTGATTGGCATTTAAATTCTGATTATCATGGAACATGACATTATTTTACCTAAAACAGATACCACTGGTCTCTCTTCTTCAAGTATGAATTCAGGATGTTATATAATTTAAATTACATTCAATTTATTACAATGAGACAAAATAAATCATCAAACACCTGAAATTGACAAGACAGGGAGTTCAGATTGTCACATCCATCCTCTTTTCTCGCCAATTATAGAGACAGTGACAGTCAGCCTTACTAAGAGGTATTTCTCTTGTTCTATACAAAGACTTCATTCATTTTATCAACATTACTTGTTCCTATTATTCCCTTTTGGATTGTTTGGACACAAAGTACACAAAAAAAAAAACACCCACTCAAGATGTAGGTCTAAAATTCATGCGTCCACAAAAATTTAGCAAAGATAGACACTGCATATATAAAATGTATTAAAATCCTGTTTATATGCACAAAATGCTATCATTACTGAAAAAGTTCATCTTTCTACTTCATCGTGTTTTCTTGGTGGTGAATTTTCAACTCTGAACAGACTGTATGAACAAGAGATGTCAGTACGTTGCTCCCCCTTTGCCACAGTACCAGTGGAATGATAAACATGCAAAGGAAACCTTTAAATATAATGTGCAGATCATCCAATTCTATGTTTAAAATGATTCCTATAGTTTCCATCTAACTTTGTACAATATCCAGAAGAAACCAGCTGGATCATTCTTTTAAAAAAAGACAAATTTTTAAAGCTACAATAGCTTTTCCTGTACAACTTTCCAGAAATTACATGTATGCATCTACAATATCGTTAGTGAGTAATACTCTTGCTTTACAAATAGATCAAACTCAAAAGACATTTTCTTTTTTTTTTTATTTCAAACAGTATAAGGCAACAAACCAATACAGTAAACAAAGGGCAGTGCAAAAATAATTCTTTCTGTTTTCTATTTTTTTTTTTGTTCTGTTTCTATCTGTACTGAATGATTTTGTAGAGGAATGTGAACAAGGCATAGAAATCAAGGTGCTTCTAGTCTTTTCACGGTTTGCACAGAGATGTATCAACCAGACGGGCACGTCTTGTCATGTCACTGAGCCCAGGCAGAATAACGACGAAAAGACACGTGTCAAAGGTCAAGTATGAATGGATCTCTGAAGAGATGGCGACATGATTAATTCACAACGATTACGCAGGCATGCGACAAAATTAAGGCGGTGGATAATGATTCAGACACAAAAAGCTTGCTCAACTTTCAGAGGAAATGAATGACAAAGTCGTAACACCGTTGTTGAAATATCATCACAAGCAAAGAGTGATAGAAAAGTGGAACAGGGAATGAAAGAACATGAAGAGAAGCCACATAGCATTTGAAAGAAAAACTGCCAGTATCATGCTTAGCCCTCTAACAAGGGCATGCATCAGTTCTACACTCAATTTCACACTAAATATTGTACCCACTATGTTTGTTCCATCATATCTGTTCCGGTTTTGATAACATTAAAATTCAACATGAAGATCCAAACACACCCTGAATTTGATTGATTTGAAATTCTTCTAAAACAAAACAAAACAAAAAAAATCCTCAAATTTGAGAGGTATTTTTTCAGGTTGGAGAACAGCTAATGGTGCAACCTTTCTCTACGAAGCTTGCTGTTCAAGATTTTTAAAGAAAGTGAAAAATTTGTTTTATCATTTATGAAACCACAAATGCCTTTAGAAGTGAAAAAAAGAAAAGTTTGCACAAAATTCTATGCAATCTTTTTGCTACGCCTATATCATTACAGAAATGGATTGTATAACTGAAACAGAGACAGAGAGAGAGAGAGAGAGGAAAATCAGAGAGCATGAATTACAGAAACTGGATGTCACCACATTAGGGAAAGAAATTCAAGTTCATCTGAAACAGCAACAGACACGAAAAAGAGAGGGTGGGGGACGATGTGACAAGACAAACCAGCATCCATCTACTGTATCTTCTCTCGTGTGCTCTTTTCTACTCACAAATTATCAGAGGAAACATCTTTCATGTCACAACTTTGTCCTCTGTTGTGAAACATTTCCATTGCCTATTACTTTGCCCTTTGGTCAAATTTGAAAAACACACTGCCCTCTGTACTAAATCTTCCTCAAGAAATACAGCAGATATCAAATATTTTCCATCATGTTTCTTCCAAACAGCCTACAATAGATTCCATTCGAACATGTGACATCCTGCAACGGTCTCCATTTACCGGAAAAAAACTTTCTGAATAATACAGCATATGAATTTGTTCTACTACAATAAAGTGTAAAATGACACCTTTGTCATGCTACTTGAGACACTTTGAAAGCATGGAGCCAAGAAATACAAACAGAGTGGAAGTATTGGTCTCCTGCAAGCTTTATCCGTGTTTCAAAGCACAGAGAACTTCAAGGCATGAATCCAGCATGCCTACTTGTAGATTGCTTCCGGTTCTCAACTCACTGCTTCTGTGTACAATTAACATACGTGTAGCTACACTTTAGATGTGCTTGAAGGAGATACAAACAAAAACAACAAAAAAATGCCTATCACTCTGAGTGAATGCTAGATCACTAGATGTAGCCGATGTGCAAGATTCGTATAAATAATTCCCCTAAATTAACAATGGTCATGAAGGCTGATGTAGAGTTTAAATCACCTGAGATTAAGCATATGGTGAAGCTAAAGGGGAACAAAGAAATTGTTCTCAACTGTCTGCGCATCAAAGAATAATCTTAGTATTCTGTTTCTGAAATGAGCAAGTATCCAAAACACATGATTTTTTTTCCTTTTAAGTATTTGTTTTCTGTGTGTGTGTGCATTTTTTGTTTGTTTGTCTGTTTGTTTCCAGGGATTTTAACTCTTTAAAAACACCACTGATCCATTTGTGCATCAATCACTCGGATTTGTTTACGAACGTTGGGGGCAAGGCCGCCGAATCAGTACTTCATGCCCCGCGGTAGACTTCGGTAGTGCCAGGCGTAGTCAAAATTTTCGCCGCCGCCTCCTCCTGCTCCTCCTGCTCCTCCTCCTCTCTCTCCTCCTCGGTCTCCTCTCTCAGCCTCATCACTCTGGAGGGAGGACTTTGACATCGTCATGGTAACGCTGCGAGGCATGGCGGGCGGGGTGTCTGCGGAGTGTCTCGGATCTGCATGACAGGGATGGATAGATAGATAGAAAGAGAAGGAGGCGGGGAGGGGAGAAAGTAAATAATGGTAGTTAGGATGACTACAAACAGCAATCGATTTAATAAATAATCCTATTTAATGATGACAATATTTTTGCAACTTCTCATCAAAGTTTACTGTACACATTTCCATAGGAAGTGAATTCCATGACAATGCCATGATGCATACATATATGGATACTAAGGAGATATACAATGTATTAGTTATTTGCTCTCAGACAGTGAAACGTACAAAAATGGTGATGCAAACTTGTGTTTTGATGTATTACAGGTACCATATAAAAAACATGCCAACATTGGTATTAGGCATTGTGTTACGAAAACCAAACTGGATCTTTTTGATGTGAGCATGAATACTATTTTTTTTTTTTTTATGTTTTCTCTGTCAGACACACATAGCAAAGTTCTCACGAAGAGTGCTCTGCAGAATCGGTGAAACTTGGCAGCTCTGGATGTGCTTCATATCCAACAAGGTACACACTCATGCCACATCGACCAAGGTACGCACTCATGCCACACACTCCATGCTTTGACAGACACTTCCAGCTCTGTAACAATGTCACTATAACAATGGAGACAAACAATGGCACATGTACATGTACATTCATTAAATGGGATGTGTAATGTACATGGGGTTTACACATGCCAACTGGTGAGATAGTGCAGAATGCAGTGCGGAGTACTTATATCAGTATGACAGATGACTCAGAATTATGATCTCTTGTCTTGGGATGCTCCAAAAGGTGAAGAAGTAAGCTTTAGTTGATGTCACTGACTCTGGCCGATCATTCACAGGTCATCCTCCATTATGAAAGAACATTGCATTGGTTTGGTGCAGACTATTTGATGTGGCAGAATTTCATCCCATACACATGTGCACAATGACTGAAATCTTGTTATATGACTCTACCCTTTGCCCCGTGCAGTGCCAATCATTAAAACAGTAGATTCCAAGAAAGCATGTCTGCAACAATGCAGCTGTAAAGAATTACAGAGGCAGCACACAAATTCCCTCCACCATTCACGAGTGTTAAAGGGGATGGCTAGTAACTGATCAGTTGGAATCAGTGGGAATGCTGAGGGATGATTGTTCCAATCCTTGTGGGATTCATGCTGCTGCCAGGTAAGCGTCCCTGGTCAGTGACGGGGCATTAATCTGCACATTACTTGAATATGAGACCGTTCTGTAGCAAATAATTTTCACACAACAGTAGATATATAATGTACTCTTAAATGAATCCCACAAGGATTGGAACAATCATCCCTCAGCATTCCCACTGAATCCCACTGATCGGTTACTAGCAATCCCCTTTAAGTTGAAAGAGACAGGTGTTCCCGTTCCAAAGCTACTGTATTCCCCTTTATTTCAGCTTTGTCTTTGAATGTTGAGGAAGCAGCCTAACAGGTACTATGGGAAAAAACAATTTTGTCTCCCCCCCCCCTTTTTTTTTTCCGTTTGGTCTTTTTTAGTCTACAGCAGAAGTCATTGATCTGTGTCTTAAGCCATGTACTATTGACTCATGGGTTATTATTAAAATATAATACAACATTGCATTCCTGGAAATGATGTGAATTGATATTGACAAAGGCATATCCTTGTATCTATTCTTTTGTTTGTTTGTGCCATTACGACTGGAGGTCACTGGGAGATGACTTGAGCATTCAGAGACAACCGAAAGGATTCATGGAAACTTGTCACTGCTAAATACCAAACCCACTCTGGCAGCTGGGGCTTAATTTTGATGCATGCTGTTAAATAACTCCGCTTTCAATTTTTTCCCCATTTTGAAACTCAGCATTCCACAACATGCATTACTGAAAAATAACTATCAAAGAAATAATTTTACCCCCGTATACACCTTTGGTACTTTAACATAACTGCATTGCTTGAAAATGACCAATAGCTGGTAAAGTTCATGCTGCATTTTAGCCATCCATCAAAAGCCAACAAGAATGCATATCACACAATCATTGTGTCACATAAATCAATGTGATACTAACAGCTTTTCTGCAATTTGCTAATTGTCTTTCGGTATTCAACTTTACATCACTCATTCAAACAAAGGACCATTAACATCTGCAGGACAAAAATGATATGACTCCTGCAACACATGACGTGCACATGCTTGTGTTTACCCTACTATTAATCACGGAAACTTCATGACAATAATGCTGAATAAATGAAAGTCACTCGTTAAACACATTCTGAGAATTGAAAATGTTCATATTTAACTCACCATATTGCTAAAAACCTATTATCATTATCATTATTATTATCATTATTATTACATATATATATATATATATTTATTTAGTAGCAACCAACTATGACATATTTGCTCATATGATGCAAATTCAGAAAGATACATAATGTGTGTTTGATAGAGGTAGACTAGAGTATGATGAAATTTTTGCTGATGTGCACATGGAGTGACGTTTAAAATGAAATGACTGTCTAATGTTTTTAGTGTAAGTTTGATTTCTGTTAATCCCCACTTCCTTTCATTAATTAACATCTTCAGTTTGCATGTGTGTGGTTGGATTCATCTTATACACTTTTTTCATATGTTTTGCTGCTCACAAAACTCATTGGAAGTATTAAGTTTAAGTAGCAAATTACTAAAAACAAACAAACAAACAAACAACTTAGGAGAACTCTGAGAAAACTTGGTATAAATAGCATAGAATATCAGCTCAGCAGTGTGACACCTTACCCAAATTCGATTATCAAAGCGTGGCAATCTCTGTTTACATCTTTACATACGTAAATGCTCAAGATAAGTCCTATATGTGAAATGTGAAACACAGTGCATATTTTTACGAACGTATGCGTGCACTTGTGTGGTTTCTACCACAGCCTTTTAAATATGTTCAATAATATAGAGGAATTACAAATCTTTCACTGATTATTGGGTATATGATACGGATGAAGTGGAAAACAACACATCACACAAAACTGGACAGGCATGGACTAAGGTAAAAGGTCATATGACTTTACATCCCCCTTTTTTCACTGCTGCAACATAAATGGGTTGTGACATTCACTTCACAAAACACACGAACATAACATAGGATTATACGTAGGTAAATGAATGCACAGATTTTTAGGTGGTAACCCAGGGTGGTTGTTGGAAGAAGGTGCGAGCAAGTGATTTGACACAGACACGTTGGGCCTGCTACTCACGATAAGTGTTGTAGCCATCAGCGTAGCGATAGCCTGTTTTGTTAGCAACAATTTTGACACAGAACACAGACTAGAAATAAACTGAGCATCAAAGTACAACATGGATTAAGACAAGTGACGCTTACATACAAGATACATAGAGTGAATCTTGAATGAACTATAAGAGCCAAGTACTTAGTCAGCACAGACAGAATTGCAATGTAGGTGCTTCAATATGCACTGCTGTGAATTAGTAACATTTACTTTGAAAAAGGAAGTAGCAACATTTACTTTGAAAAAGAAAGTATCTTCTTTTGAAGATGGACAACATCTCAACAGTTAAGTACACATAGTTTTCTCCGTGAGGTTTATATCTGAGAAAAACGGGTCAAAGATGAGTTTCCCCTTGAGTTTATGAAACGGTTCTATCACTGCAACGTCCATTTAGGCAAAGTCAGTATGCTGGCCTCATTGAGAAAGATGTTAGCAGTATCAGAAACCCTCGAGTATTCAAAAACGTCAAATAAAGTTACAAGTTTGCCTCCGTTAGATTCATGGCACAGTCACATTCAAAACGGCAATATGAACAAACTAGAGATTGTAATTTGTCATCACTGACAAATTAAGGTGATCCGATTTTTTTTATCAATGATTCGAGTCCTGATACTGCAAAGTCTCAGCTACAACATATCAAAATCTGAGAGAAATTCACCGAAGCATAAGTAAGATAGTGCTCGATAAAGAGAGTCATGTCAATTTTCACATCTAAAAAATTCCCTCCCATAGAGATAACACGTCATAGCGAACATAGAAAAAGAAGTACATATGACCTTTGACCCCACTTTGCACAGACAAGATGGCATCTGAGCAAAAAGTGGTTATTTTATGAAATGATCCCTGTAACATGGATTTTACGTGTGCAAAATATGGGAAAGATAGGTCATGTATTCACCAAGATACAGGATGAAACATTTATGACCTTTGACCCTAATTTACATACCCAAGATGGCGTCTGATCAAGTAGTTGTTATTTTATGAAATAATGTTCGTGACATGAACTAAACATGTGCAAAATATGGTGGTGATAGGGTATGTTTTTCTTGAGTTATTGCACATAAAGTTGCAAAAAGAAAGGAATATCTCAATACATCGAAGATAAACTTTAATTTCAACCAAGTTTTTTCACGTGATCCCGACAACGTATGAAAAAACAAAGGGCACACTTACGATAGCCCTACGTCTCAGCTACAACATATTAAAACCTTAGAGAAATTCACTAAAGCATAAGTGAGCTAGTGCTCGATAAAGATAGTCATGTCAATTTTCATTTCCATAAAAATTGCACTCCCATAGAGATTACACGTAAACTGGTCAAATTTGACAAGGTTACCTTCAATCCATTTTTTCGAGGTGATGTCGTCATCTAATGAAAATTGTGTATTTAATTTATGAAAGAGCATTTCATAAGCTACAACATATTGAAATTTGGGTGAAAATTGGCAAAGGATAAGTGAGATACGCTCGAGTAAACTTGAAATTTGATGACGTCATTTTGAAAATTTACTTTTTTTACTTTATTAAGAAATTTGATATCTTTTAATCATTTTTTCAGCATCGCCAACCCATGAAATGACATATACAACTCATCAGCTTTCAGAATATGTAAAGGAAATGGGGGGTCACCGTCCATCCTGACGAGTAAAATCGGATTTAAGATTTGCGGTTTTTTGGCATAGTTGCACTGTCTATCGCCATTGACGCGCGCGCGGAATTTCAACTTTGACGGGCCCGTATGACGTCATATTGAGTCGGATTGACTTGAAACTTGGTAGAAATATTCCTTCACATTTCAGACATCTGATCACAGTGAAAAAAATGGGAAATTTCTATTGCATATGAGCTGTGCGTGCGTATATGCGCGCGCGCGTACGCGTCCGTCCGATTTTTTCATTTTTTCAAAAAATGCTCTAAATGGTCTGAAACGTGTGCAAAAAAATTTTGGGCTTGATTGGAGCATACAAATATTTCAACGCGCGCGTACGCGCACGTTTTAAGAGAAAATATAAATTTTGACAATATGAATAGAATTCGCTTGACTTGAAATATATGTGACGTAAATTTCATTTAAAAATTCCATCCCATTAATGAGATATGATTGAGAATGTGTTTTCATATAATGACGTCATAGTGACGTCACGGTCAACTGATCACAATGATTTTACTTGATCTGTCGTCTTTGGGACACGATACATACATGGTATAAGTTTGAACTTGATAGGCATAGCACTTTCTGAGCTAACCTCTGCACAACTTTTGAGGAGAAATAAAGAAAGAAACAAAGAAAGAAGAATAAAGAATCAGTACAGATACAGAAGGTGATCCGAGAGGATACTCGGATCACCTAACAATGGTTTATTCAAATCAGCTTGTACCTGTCATTATTTCAAGCAAATCATTTGATCATAAATATACAAGAAGTACACGGAATTGCGAAAATGTTAAATAGCTGAGATTTTTACAAAGCAGTGGCAACATTTAAAGAAAGATCACGCAGACTCACAAGGAAGTGATATAAGATTTTGGACTCCTACCTCATACATTACCCTATTCACTCACTATCTATAGGGTCAAGGCATTAGGCAGCACAAGAAACAATTGATAGAAGACAAGTTAGAGTATTAAGTGGTGTATTTGCACGATATGGCGAGTGCAGCTCCAAACCAGCCTCAACACAAGGACAACGGAAGTCCACTATCAAAACTGAAACAGAGCTAAGTCCGAACAAAACAACAGAGGTGATTTTATGAGAACTTAACCACGATGAATGAAACCTCTCATTCACTAGTCCCCCCCCCCCCCCATGAAAAAATATGGCATAATGTGGTAATTACTTAATTTCACATCCAAAATGAACTGAGAGTATTCCGTAAGTTATACATGTGTATATCCAAGTGACACAATGGCTTTAAACTGTCAATATTTTCTGTTTCTGTTGTAATGTATGCTTACATTAAAATATGAAAATTATATATAAAATTAACAACAAATCAATGGTTACTGCAAACATTCAACAAATGGCACCAATGACATGCGCTTACCCATAGAGGGCGTTTTGTATGCCCTGCGAAGCACAAGAGTGATATGGTCTCCACCACCACGGATAGCCTCGATTGCATCACTGTGAAGCATGCCCTCTGTAGTTCGTCCGTTGATCTCAATCAGCTGGTCGCCCACCTAATATTTTCAGGGGAGGAGTGGGAGGGTATTACACTGGTAAACCTTATGTCATCAAACATAAACCACCATTATCATCAGAGAATTATGTCATTTTCACTAACTCTTTTTAAGTTACGTTATTGGGATAGGAAATAGGAATAAATTGAATAGGAGAGTACAATGTACTATTTAGCAAGATTCTGTAAATTATCCGCAAAACTAATTCTTGTGTTACACAGAGCTCATGTCCTGTCAAATATCTATGTTATGATTATGAACATAAGCTTTCACTATCTAAAGGAGTTCACTTCTGGAGTACAGCTTGTAATAGATTTTTTTATGATTCGTTTTTGTGTTCGACACATTACTCTGTGGCTTTACCATGGATGCTCTATACACTAAAATCTAAATAGTTTTTCGAAACAAAGATTTTAAACAAAATTGTAACTGCATGAAATCTTTAATCATATCAACTCTTTAACTTCAACAGGAATTTGTTATTTGCTTCTGTTCAGGTTGAGTGGAATAATAATGAAATTGCAGGCTTTATTCTTTGATATCAACCTTTATTACTATTCTACATATCGCATATGCTGATTAAGCCCATGGCGTAAAGGGGCAGTCAAACAGTCACATTTGATGCACATGTACATGTAAGTCTGTAGGTCACACACCCTATAGAATAACAACACATACACATACACACATCTTGCATATACACAAACACCTAGCACACACATACTGCTCGAGAATACACAATAAGCATGATATACACACAATCACACTCAGCATGCACACAAGCACTAGGTACGAGTTGTACGTGCACACATCTACCAAAAGCATGCCGGGATTCACAGAAACACCCAGTTTACAGTATTACACCTAGCATACACAAACACACGCTGGATAAACACCACCTAGCATACACAAAAACACACTTAGAATACCCTTACACTCACACTACGCCCAAACACGGTGTCACAACTCACCCTCATGAGGCTACTGTTGGCTGCGGGACCATTATCAGCCATCCTGAGGACAAAGAGTGGGGTGTTGTCATACTCCCTGCCACCACGGATGCTGAAGCCGAATCCTGTGCTTCCCTTCTGGAGGTCAACGTTGTAGTAGTCACCGGCCTGCAGCTGATTTGGCTAAGGACAAGACAAGCAGGGAAGAAATGTTAACTTCTGGTACAATCCGTCAGTCTTCAACAAGGCACAACACATACTACAAGCAATGTGCAACCATAACAAAACTTTCCATTCTGTATTATCTCTCTTTAGGTCCTCATCCATATCATCACTTTTCTTTTATGTGATTCTCTGGGAAGAGACAAAAGAACCCCTGGAACTTGGAATGCAAGATGATAGAAGACTATATACATCTTCCAACTGGATATGTGAAATGAACCGAGAGCAGAATATGACTCCAATAATGGATATAAGCTCACTGGACTTGGACTTGATAACACTCTTACACCACATACGCAATGTGCTCAAGTAAGAAAAAAGATTAACAATCAAAAGGGAAAAAAAAAGAGTATTGTTCAGCTTGACCAACCTTCGGAGGATACATGAGTTGCTTGGCTGGAGGACCCTGCCTTGGGGGATCATTGTAACCCTTCCGGTCCATCTGATACCCAATTGCCACCGCCGATTTTATGCGCCGGTTCTGGGGTGGGGACATTTGGTGGGGGCGGGGTGGGTCGTAGCTCCGGCGGCCCATGCCCGGTGACTTGGGGTTCCTGGGAGGGGACTGGCCCCAGCCGCTTTCTCCCCTCTCCGACTGCCTGGGGATTCCCCTCAGCGGCTTGCCCATGGGCGGGGAGCCCGGGCGGGCCGGGCCGTCAGCGTAGGTCATGCTCTGGGGCGGGGCCGAGGGGGGCCTGGCGGGCTGGTTGCGGATCCTGTCGGTGTCCATCTTCCACTTGGAGGACTTGGCATAGATTGGTTCAGGCAGCTTGCTGTTCGTGGAGAGACAGCAATCAAAATATGAAAATAAGAAGCTGGGACAGCAAGTGGATGGAATACAGTGAGATGACTACAACATGAAGCAGTACAACTAATATCGTTGTCCAGAAATCTTTAAGATGAATATCAGAAACTTACACACACAATATGAACCACAATGAACTCCTGGAATATCAAACACTTCCACATCATATCTTTGCTGCAGAACAGTGATATGACAATTAGCATCGACATAGTTTGTTTGTTTTTCTCAGCATGAGCCTTCCCTATGTATCTGAAGACTTTGAAGTCATGCAGCATGAAACTTAAAAACAAACTAAAAAAACAAACAAACAAGGAGTTCAATACAAACAGGACTTTTGATGTACGGGCACATTTACAATTGTCATCCCATCCTTGCAAAGTTTAACTGCCAATTGCTATTCACTGCTGATATCTATGCAGCAAAACACAAGTGTGGAAAAAGAAAAAGTTTTAAACACGTTTGAGTCATTAACCCGTTGAGGATGGATTGATTTTTTCTGCTTGCATTTCCCATAGACACCTGCCCGAGTACACTCTGGACTTGTCCTCAACAGGTTTATAGTGAGAGAGCAGAGGTGTGGTGGAGAGAGTGTGAGAGCTTACTGGTCAGCACCGGGAGGCAGCTGGTGATTTGGCACATTGCCAGGCGTGGCCCGGAAGCTGCTGTCGCTACCCTTGATCTGGGCCGGCATGGCGAGAGCATTCTGCATGTGTCCCGCATTCTGAGGGGAGCAAATTCGAGACAAATAAGACAATCGTTCAAGAACATCACAGATCTTCAAAGCTTCTAATTCACACACAAACTGTGCTAACCCTGCAAAATCTTTTTCTTTTTTTAGTTTTTAAGTTAAATTGTCAGCAAAGTTATCTGAAATGAGAGAGGAATTCAAAAAGTTTTGTCATTCTACACTGTCTACAGGAGAAGCAATCTTATCTCCCATTTTCATGAGTGAAGAAACTGCTGAGATACAAACCTTTGGCGCTGTTGGTCTGGCAGCAGGCTCGTCACCACCTGTGTACAAAAAAAAATCAAGATGGTGTCAGAATGAACAAGCAAACAGATGACTAGACAAGATATCCTTTACATCTGAGACATTCTATTACAAAATCATAGCAAATAAACAGAGAGTCACCCTTATACAATGAGAACATCATCGATCCAGTTAAAATCAAATTGACTCACGGTTTGCTGGTATGATACAAGTAGAAAGTAGTGCTTTTTTGACGAAATGTTTGCTTTTCAAATAGGGATCACCTTTCAGGTTTCATATTTACAAGAGTGCACATGAATCAGTATACAAATCTTTCTGTTTTTCCCAGAATGACATGGATAGAACATGGGAGTTTTTACCTGTCTGTAAAATGAAAAGCAAGTTTATGATTCTACATAGCAGGAATAAATACTCTAAATTCTAAATAATTTTACATAGAGAATTATTTGGCAGGTGTCAGTAAGCTGGAAATGTTCTACACTCACTAAAAAAAAAGAAAATCAAATGATTCATACTCTTTTGTGTCTTCTCTGTAGCAAGCACAGAGAGAAGAAATTAAACATGATGGCTTTTTTCTCTCTCTCTCTTTTTTTTTTTTTTTTTTTCAATTATCTACACATATATCCACCTTGACTGAATTGACACAAATACAATACAGGACAAATATGATACATTAAACACTTGAACTAGACACATACATGCAGTGAAAAGAAGGAACACGCAGAAGGGAAGAATATTTCTACACTTCACAACTTGAATAACTTACATGTAAACAGACAGTTAGACACAAAACACAGGACAGACACTCACGTTATTACTAAATCTCATGCAACTGAATATATATGAATTAACATGAGGGACAAATGTGGTAGAGAAAGTAGTATTGAATGTCATTTGTTTTTATTTGTGCAGACAGACGTCAGATTAGGTTGTCGTACTGACTGAGTATACGATGGGAATTGAATACGATGACAACGGAATGCGGAGCACCCCCTACCTCTAGACCCGATGGTTAGTGTGACAGAGGTGCCCGTATCTTTGATCATGTTCACGATGTCTTTGTGTTGCATACTTCGGATGTCGACGCCATTGATCGAGATGATGCGGTCGCCGACCTCGAGGTCGCGACACCTGTCGGCTGGGCTGCCCTCTATGATTTGGCCTAGAGAGGGGGCGGTAGACAATTGGACAAGATGCTCTAGTTTGGCCGTAAGGGACTGCCACACATGAAAGTGAATGTGTGGGACTCCTCAGCCATATACCAATACCAAAATACTATCTAATGCTGCCTGACATTAACAGGAATAAATGACACAAACATGAATGGTAAGTTAAGAGGTACAATTGTGGTAACCTTCTCCGGTAAGAATTTGTATGAGTCCTCTCTTCTGATTACTAAATAATTATGCAAGTTCCTCATACCACATTTGACAACAGCCCAACTCTTCTTGAGGTTTGTCGGCAAATATGTTTGATCTTACATAATTGCCTTACAATTGGAACAAATCCTTTTGTTTCCACAATGAACTTGTATACAGAAAATTAAGGACTTTGTGTTTGGGAGTTTCTTCTTCATGACAAGCAATGGTATGTCCAAATGATATACCTCTTTCTCCCTCTACTAAATGTTTTGAAACTGAAATGATCTACAAATGGATGGCAAGTAAAATATGTTAAGATCGATGAAGTATTAAAGTCAGAAATGTTAAAAGGGGTATTGAAAATTAAATTCATCTGAGCATGCAATCCACACATAGGTTGACTGGAAAACCCCATATAGAGAGAGATATCTCATACGAAGAGGTTAGAAAATGGTAAGAAGACAGAGATCCGATTTCAAAGAAAAAAAAGAAAAATCAATGCTAAAACCTTAAAATGAGCTGCAAACTTCTGAAGATCTAAAAATACACTGATGCACCATACCATATGCAACGTATTTTGTAGGCAAAAATCATACATTGGTTTATAGTGGAAAAAGTGCACTATAATATGCACACTAAGTAACATGTCCAAGAATACATACTTTTTAAAGTTATTTAAAAACAAATCACATTCCATATGAAAAAAATACAAACAAACTTAATGGTAAAATATACTAGTTGGTATCTCTGCTAACACTATTCAGTCTATAAACTACAATGTATGGCTGATACTAAAGTTAATTTTAATGAAAATAAAGCAGAATATCACTGTAAACAAAAATACAACTGAATACAGTCAGATAATTTCATTGCATGAAGGCATATCACACACGATACATACACTGTATGTGAAATAATTTTGTTCTTATTGTACACATTAGTATCTCAGTTTTTGCCTCATTTTCTATACCTGTACATAACACTTTATTGCATAGATGACATATATGCATGTTAATCTACAATATGCAGATGTATTCATGTCAGGAGATATATGATTTAAAGGTCATGGCAAAAGTAAAGATGACCAGTCCTCACAGAATATTCACGACAATCATAAATTTACTATTTATTCAAAAGAGAGGTAACAAACTGTTGGATACATATATCCCTTGCATTGTATATCTGAGTAAAGCTGTATATTCTTGTCACTTTTATCAAACAAAATAACATGTTAACGTGCAAACAATCATATTGTTAAAGTTATTTGAGAGGAATATCAAATAATTGTTGTTTGATAGGAAAATGTTAAAGGGAAAGTACAGTATTGGTGGAGATGAGAATTGGGCTTTTAAGTTTTTGCAAGATACCAAGAAAACACTTTTGAAATAGTACAGAGCATACCATTTTAAGAGGAATTCAAAGTTTATTTGATGAAAATCAGGTTTGGAATTACTGAAACATCCAAAAACAAAGTAAAACAAAGCGATCATAATCGCTCTGTTTTGGATATCTCAGCCATTTCAAAACCAATCTTTTTCAAATAAATGTTGAATTCCTCGTGGAATTACATGCTCTTTCACATTATATAAGAGGTTTCTCATTATTTCATCAAAAAATGTTAGAAACCTGAAATTAGGTCTCAACCAAAACTATACGATCCCTTTAAATTACTTGTTTACATTTACATTTGATTATTAATGGCCATTAATTTGTTGATTAACAGGTAATTACAAGAACCTTATCACCAATGTGAATGAGTCTTGATTTTGACATCCTTTGTTAATTCAAAGTTATGTTCACATCTTTTCCTTAACTTTGGCATTTTCGTACCAGTGTCACAGAGATGCTACCATATTATGTAGCCAGTGCAAAAGAATGTGCAAGGTTTAAGAAGAAAAAGAGGCAGGATAAGGATAAAAAACAACAAAGTAAGACCGATAATCCACTCACCGATGTTTGAACCCGACTTAAGCGTGGAGGACAGCACCACAAATCCGAATCCTTCGTTGCCGCGGCGATGGAGCTTGACATCGTAGGGGTACTTCTTGGCCGAAGGTGAGGAAGGGCTGAGGGGTCGGGAGGCGGGCCGTGAACCACCCGCTCTGGGCTGGCCAGGGCCTCCTTTGGGATCTGTGTGTCAGTAGGAAGTGTGCACAGAAATATAATCAATGTGCAAACAGACAAACACACACCTTGTGTCATCTAGTTAGAGTACAAAATACTAAAGAACTTTCTGAGGACTTCAGTATGCTCATACTTTTTGTATGATACATGGGTAGGGTCTTTCAACAACTTAGGCTGGCTGCCACTGACACAGCTTCTTTCATATCAGGGTCATACCATGTTATAAAATGAATGTGTTGGTCACTAATGATGCCCGGTGTGGAAGCACGCGTAGAGAAAATTGTCAGACACTTTTTGACAACTATGGGCTTTACAACTTGATGTGACGATGAAATCATTCTGGAGCTGTATGAGAGGTTCCATGTGGTACTGCTTTCATTTCAGCACCTCCACCGGTTCATTACTTTTGTAAAACTCCTGCAACTTTTCCCAAATCCTAAAAACAAAAAGTCTCATCTTCCTAGGCAGGAAATCTACTCTTGTGAGCATATTTTATGGAAGAACACAATAACAATATAGTACAATGCTGCATTTGATATAAACATTTTGTTTTATTTTCTATACTCTCTGAACACTTTCTCGACAATTTACGAGATAAAATTCATCAACAGCTCTGTTCTATTTTCTCTCAGACTAAAATGGAGAGTGGTTTCAGAAAGTTATCACTGTTTGGTCAGCCTGAGGCGCAAGACACTCACCATGATGCGACGGCGGTAGTCTCCGCCGGATGCCCAGTGACACCCTCCGGGCCTGACCGGCTGTGATCATCAGCGAGACGACCTTCTTGTGGGACGCCCCCAGCACCGAACGGCCGTCCACGTACAGCAGTTCGTCTCCCGTCATCAGGCGGCCGTCCTGGTCGGCAACGCCTCCCGCAGTGATGGCCCCAATGGACACCTGCTTAATGTGAGCGCAGGACACGACAAAATGAGTCACAAAGAAATGGGAGATGGAACTCATATCAACTTCACTTCACACATAGACAACAAAAAGACAACTCACATCTAATATATACACATTTGATAAGCATAATCTCATCTAATGACAATTCACATCCAAAAGATAACTTTTAATCCAAAAGATTAACAACTTTTCACATTTGCACTATTTATTTTTTCCACATTTCTACTGGAAGATCAGATCATTCTTTGTATTACTGCATGAATATTTGTTAATGTTTCTGGAATACACTGAGTATGCCTGAAGTAAACACACTTTTTTTGTTTTCCTTCCAGAGCAAGTACAGTGAAAGAAAAGGAGCAATCAGACTTACAGTTGACAGAGCAGAGGACTATTAAATCTGCCTCAAACAAAATGCATGTCTTTCTCCTTCGGCATGATTTGCGGGTCCCTTCACAAAGGTGCGGCAGGTGCTCCTTTACACCAAATTTATCACCACCGTGGGACATGCCCCTTGATTTTTACCAGTGAGAAAGGTAGCAAATAACTGAAACTGAACTCCCATGTCTATCACACCTCTATCCAAAAATTCTTTGGGCATTAAGATATCAGCATACCTAATATCTCTCAGGGGACTCTTTACTGGAGAGATACTCTTTGCCGCAGCACAACAATGCATAATCATGCCAATCGATCAAAAGGAACATGACACTGAAGAATGACTTCTCTTCACCCTCGACCATCAATTATGAATTCTATCTGAAAGAGATGCCCTTGAACTAAATCTGCTCCTGTACTAAATCCCCACCAGCATTGATGGACAGACCCCCTGTTCAGACGCAAGCCAGTTTATACCAAAACTCAATAAAGAAACGATACCTGAAGAATCATCGTATAGCCGCCTGACTGCTCAGACGCTAATCTCAACCGTTCTGGAAAACATCGTATAGATGTGCATGGTCATGACTTCGCCACCAGTGACAGGTATAGGGTCATATTGCGTGTACGCTCCCATTACGCCCTGCCAAGTTATACCGTTCTATGGACAACATGCGTTCAGATGCATAATGGGCATGATGGAATGCTGATTAGTTATTGAGTTCTAGTTCGAAACGATGCTCTGACCATTGTTTGGCTATACGTTGTTTTGTTAGTCAGTGTTCAGACATACAAATTCATTGTATAGCTATATCATTTGGTATCAATTTTTTGCATCTGAACACCCTGTATGAAAGAGAGAGAGAAAGTGAAGGGTGTTTTGATATAGCCATGGTATACACAAATCCTACTGGGATTTGAACCACAGACCTACCAGGTCTCTAATCATGCAATGAATGCCTCCCAGGCCAGAAGTTGGCACCTACCTGCGAGCCCTCCTCGTGGCCTCCGATTATCCTGAACCCAAAGCCGCCGGTGTCTCTCGTCTTGAGGAACACTGTGGACTCGATGAACCGTTCGTCGGAGCGCAACCTGGGAGGGCCTCTCCTATCCAGGTCATTGGGTCCTGTCAAGAGAGAAAGCAGAGGGTAAAATAAAAGCCGCACTCAACTCACCCGGATGGTGCTTTTTAAATGGGACATCTTCTCTTCCTTGCAAGGGTATTACATGTTCCAACTGTACTTTGTGAGTGTATATGATACTCCCATGGTTCTACATGTATGTCTTCACACATTTGGCAAGATCATTGTTGGTTAGCATACTTAGTCTGTATACTCAACAGTTCATCCTCGTTGTAAATTAGTGATTCCATTTCTCTCTTTTGCATGCAGCAGGTTTGGATGTTGTTTCCTTATTCTTGCCTTTATGCCATCCATGCATTCCAGTCTACAGTCACAACATATATGTAAAAGTACATTCACCCCATGAGTACTTGCAACAATTTCCTTCCATCTTCATTTACAGTTTATCTATGTATCATTGCTTTCTCATACATGCAGTAAGAAAGGAAAGCCTGTCCGATAAAAACCTGGTTCATTCTCCACTCACTTCTCATGTTATCTGGGGGTCTCCGGCCCCTGTCTCCCGGTCCTGGCCTCCTCAAGTCTGGGCTCCAGTCAGTCTCTGAGGGCTCCCTACTTGGGTCCCTGCTGTAGCCAGAATCACTGGGCCTGCCCCTCCTGTCGTGGTCGGCCCTCATGGGGTCCATGGGCCGCCTGTTGTCATGCGGTCTCCTCCGGTCCAGCGACCCCGACCAGTCCCCGTTCAGGTACCTGTTCGCCTGGTCCGGCCTGCTGCTCTGTGGCCTCACAACAGGCTCGGATGAGAGCCGGTCAGGGCCTGACCTGCGGTCCAGTTCTGCACGGCTGTGGGGCCTGTCCGTCCGATGGGGTGGTCTCCTGGGATCGTGCCAGTCCCGGCCCCGGGGCCCACCTTTAGTGCTGTTATAGTTCTCAACTTCCCAGTCAGGGTGTGATCGGTCCCAGTCGTTATGCTTGTCCGTCCCGTTATCCCAGTCCAGATTATTATGTAATCTCCCATTTTCTCCATTCATTGGTTTCCTCTCGTGACCGTGCCTATCATGGCCTTTGGTACCTCTCCGCTGCTTCAGTTCATTCTTCATCTCGTCAACCAAATTGTCCGTTTTCCTCTTCTGGTCAGAATCAACGCTTACTTTGTCATCTTCTGCTTCTGCAAAATGAAGAATGGAATGACATCCACGATACGACTCAAAAAGTGGAACACATCACTTAAACCTTCAGTTTTGCTCATTGAACACTCCGCAATAGGAGCAGCATTAATCTCTTAAAGTACCAATTCACTGATTCTTGCTGAATACAGAATTTGCATTCAGAACATTAACAGAGAGTCTCAGATGAAACGAAAGAGGCATATTTTGGAACCAATCAATATGCGTATTTCAAAACGCAGAATAAAATTTTTAAATGACAAGTTGAAAACAGTTTCCTATGTAAATATGTGCAGTCAATAATATCATGCTGGAAATCGCCTGCTTGCCTTACACAGGACTAATCTATGTTTGTTTTCTTCCCCGTGCATTACCAAACGTGTTAAAATTTTAACATTAACAAACAAGGGTGATAAATATTACAAGCGTCTATTCGATCTTTGCCAAACTCTCTTGAGCTCATGCCCAGCATCATTGCATTCTGCAGTAGCTGAGTAAAATCATTTAGCTGTGTAAATCATTTTGACACATCACACACAGATTTAATGAGCCATAGCTGCTGCATTGATCATCAAAGTATCAGTAACAGGTTCATTTTGCTGTTAAAAACCACAAGGGGCAATATTTTTTTTTTCTGGGGTGGGGGGAGGGGGGGGGGTGGGGAAGGGAAGCACCAACTCTGAGAATTTCACTACAGCAGAGCCACTTTAGGCTAGGCATTTATGTTTTTCCCTGGAACACGACGGAACTTTACACTGAACGTCATTACATCAAAATGACAGATTCTTAGGAGTATCTCCGATTATTGCCCAAGATAATAGCTGAAGCCTGCCATCCCTTTGTGGTTCTTTCTCTCTCTTTTCTGTGCCTCGTAAATCTTTCATACACCAGCTTAGCCTTTGACACCCGTGGGTGGAGCTGCATTCGGAGGAAAATGCCGAGAATGGAGTGATCTCTTATCTGTGCTGACGGGCATGAGATAACGGCATATATGTTATAGAACGTTTCTGCACTGGGCATCTCTTCAAAACACTGCCGATCCATCAACGACTGTATCGCCCACAACCAAGAAGTATGGAATGTCTTTAAAAGATTGTTAACCAACTGCTGGCAGGGAAAGGAAGAGCACAAGTTTAGATTTTCTTCGATGGGGGGAAATACTCACAACCAAAAGTGAAGAAGATACAAGCATTTTCTTTTTTTTTAATCTCAAAGACCAGCATGTCTCCTCCAATTATGCCATCACATAGCTGAACAGGGCAACTAATTAGACAGAAAGGGAAAGATTCAACCTGTGCTGGAGTGTTTCATTTTACACAAATTTTTCAGTGCCAAAAAACACACAGCCTGAACTTTTCATAGGCATTCCTGACTTTTTTACTTTGTTTTCAAGTATATCACTTTCACTCGGTTCAATTTTCATATTTTCTACTATACCTCACGCACATGTTCCTGTACAATGTTACTCCAATTACCTTTGTCATACAGGAATATGTACATGTATCTTACATTCCATGTATCAATAATGGGGACATTGTAACTCATTTGGAGGGTTCAATCATTCTCTTTGTTGGGCACAATTTATAGAAAAATTCAAATGCATAAACCACAGGCAAAAGAATTGCCATTTAAACAGCAAACCTAATTTTTGTTTCGATGAATTTCTGTTTCCATTCTTTTAAAGGATGTTGTTCTGATTTTGTTTTTGTGTTTTTCCCAAGATATAAATATTTATGATGGGTTTTTTCCCCACATATATTTATGATGGGTTACAGCAAGTCCACCAGATTTATAGCTTTAAGATCTATGCACATGTGTCGGTGGGACAGTAGTCCATAACCTGGTTAGCAGGCAAAATTAACCCTGTCATCATTTGGTTGCAAGTTTATCACATGCGATATTAGCTGAAAGTTTGAGCTGTATAGTCATGAAAGGGGTAACCGGTCTCCTAAACACCAAGGTATATTCTCTCACCGTCGTGCCCGCTGCCATTCAAATCGTTGATTCCTCCTTCCTCACGTTTACTCTCCTCTTGGGACAGGGGCTGTGGAAAAAAGAACAAGAACAGAAACAAGAAATAGAGGGAGAGAAGGAATTAGAAGAAAATACTTTCGAATTCCTCCTGGATTTTGCCTCTCACTGACTTTCCTCTCTTACTTTACACCTGATGGGGGTGAAACAGGGCACCTGAATACTTCAGGTACAGCTTGGCTTGCCTAAGAATTGGGGAGGCACACATAACTTGCTCATATGGCACAATCACCTCACACTGCCTCATCCAGCATCTAATACATGGTCACCTCCTTAAAGGGGATGGCTAGTAACTGATCAGTGGGAATCAGTGGGAATGCTGGGGGATGAGTGATCCAATCCTTGTGGGATTCATTTAAGAGTACATTATATATCTATTGTGTGAAAATTATTTGCTTCAGAATGGTCTCATATTCAAGTAATGTGCAGTTTAATGTTTCCAGGTGAGCATGCCTGAACAGTGACGGGGTATTAAACTGCACATTACTTGAATATGAGACCGTTCTGAAGCAAATAATTTTCACACAACAATAGATAGGGTACTCTTAAATGAATCCCACAAGAATTGGAACAATCATCCCCCTGCATTCCCACTGATCAATTACTAGCCATCCCCTTTAAAGGGAGACATGCCCTAAGACAGAGTCAATTCTATAAAGATACCTATCCTACACTCCAATCACTCCGCAATGTCGGGCCAAGATTTGATCTGTGGAATTGTCCCATTCAAAATCTAGAGGCATCCCTAGCGCATATCTCTGAATGGTGAACAAAAGGACACCAATATGTGACTGAATTTGCAACTTGTATGTGTGCACTATCATTATTGTTACTATCATAATATGCATACGTACATTATAAATTCTGATGTGCATACACAATACCTATTACATTGATTAATTAATACCTAGTGCCAAAAACATGCTGAGTAACATGGTACTGTGTGTAAATAATAACTCTAGCACTTCTACAACATTTACCTTCCAATGTGCATTGATGGTGAAATGGGGTAACTTCATCCAAAGTATTGACCTCTGACCTTTCTCAGATCAATCTAAATCTAAAGGCAAATTGCCCTGTCATCTTTCATCCATGTGGCAAGTTTGAATTTGATGAAATGGGATAGAATATTTTCTTCTTTTCGAGTTGATAGGTGAACAGACAAATTCTAGAAAATGGGCATAGACCCAAGACCTCCCTGATGCACACAAGATGTTGTTTGATTCTTGATAAGTTTCAATCCATGCACCAATTTGAAAGATTATACACATTACTCTGGTTAATTATTCGACTTATTTCTAGTCCTTTTCTTTCTTTTCTTTTTTTTGTGTTCTTCTTCCTGTAACCATTTGATCTGATCATGGCTATTCATCCTTGACATTTATCACATTTGCCCAGGTTATTCTGAGTTAAAAGCCAAACATCAGCCAGAACCTTGTTTGATGAAATTATATCAGTTACATCATGAGCCATTGTGCATGTCGCGAAAAGAATGGTATTCAACATTAAACCTTGTCTTAATCCTCCACTTTAATCTAGTTTCTGTTCAGAAGTGTACATTTACATCATATGATTAGGTGTTCACTACAGAATAAAGCAGCTTGTCTCCAAGTTATATGTACATAGTCTCATTTCTAGTCAAATCAAATTGCATGACGTATGTTTTGTGTCAATTCAAATAACTGAGGTTAAATTTCACCAGCAAGTAGAACATGCATAGATCTGTTACATGATTGTTCTGATGAAAAATGAACAAAAGATAACACAGGGAAGAAACCATAATTTCATACATCAAAACAACATAACCCTGCATCTAATTACTTGAAAGATAAATGGATACAGAAACTGGTCAAAAAAATGCACAGTTTCCTTGTCAACTACAAAGGATGATAATTGTCAACCATTCCTGTGAATGAGATGGGCATGAATGTAACAGACCGACACATTTCAATGGAGTTTAGGTTGCCTGGACAAGCATTAAAGGGATGGTATAGAATTGGTGGAGATGAAAATTGGGCTTTTAACTTTTTGAGAGATACCAAGAAACCACTTACAATGAAATAGTACAAAGCATGCCATTCTAAGAGGAATTCAAAGTTTATTTGATGAAAATTGGTTTTGGAATGGCTGAAACATCCAAAAACAAAGTAAAACAAAGCGATCATAATAAAAAGTGGGCCCCACCTTTTATTAGGATTGCTCTGTTTTTGATATCTCAGCCATTTCAAAACCAATTTTCATAAAATAAATGTTGAATTCCTTTTGGAATTACATGCTCTTTCACATTTCATGACAGGTTTTTCACTATCTCACCAAAAAATGAAAGAAATCTGAAGTTAGGTTTCAACCAAAACTATACGATCCTTTTAATACAATTTCATCCAATTCCCAACAATACCATCACTACCCAGAACACCTGCATTAGATTGATTCTCTATGGATGCAAAGCCCCCTCAGGAGAAAAGACACCGAGGGATTGATTTGAAAGATGAAAGCCGACTTGAGATGGGGGTACAGGCAAGATTCCCACATAACATCTGATTCCTTAGATCAGATTATGCGCAGGTGCTGTCATGATAAGTTACACACAGTCGCCGCTGCCATTCTCTCATATACAGTAACCCACGCGACACCGGTTTCTGGCAACTTTGAAGAATGCAATAGAATTATATCTCCTCTTTTCTGGTATTACAGAGTGCAAGCATGGAAAAAATATGTCACCAAAATCTTCATCACCACCATCATCATCATCACCACAATAATCATCATCATTGCCATCATCATCATCATCATCATCATCATAGTCATCATCATTTTCATTCTCATCACAACTGTAACCATTATCTCTGCAAACATTTTTAGAGGAATTAAAAAACAAATCATGTTTACTTCTGTATCTAAAAGACAGACATTTGGATAGGGACTATCCTTTGATTGTTCATTTCATTTAGATACCAATGTAGACCTTGTCAGTTTAAATAGTTTGGGGATCAAATGATGATGCAAACTATTGTCCACCTAAACAAGCAATAAGAAACCTATGATAAAGAGAGCAATAAAAAAAGAATGTGCATCAGTTCAGAATAGATGTCAACAATGCATGATCCATGTGTATCAAGGTTGTTTATAGATCACCATACATAAGTTTATCGATCTGTTTCAAACGAAGGGGCAATATCTTATGGCTGGAACGCATACATTGTAAGTGAACTTTGGATGTCACTTATTCATCAAACATGGATATGACAATGACCTCGAATTAGCCATCTAAGTCCCGTGAACATGACAGCTCATACACGCACACATATCTACCTTCTCCTTAGTTTAGCACACAATTATGTATCTATTCCTTGGGAGATCAAGTACTCACTGTAATGAGAATCAAATCAGGGTACTATCATCATTGTTTAAACAATTCATTTTGAATCTTTGATGCCATACAATTTTATGATTTGGATTCAAAGAAGTGTTTATTTTAGGGGTACATTCACCTTTATACTAAATGACACAGTTGATTACTTCTAAAAGAAAAAAAAAGGGGGGGGGAGGAAATAGAAATGATGATGATACTATATTTTAAATTCCAGAGCTGGATGAGATACCACTTGTACAATCTTACATCTCACCTGCACTGGCAAAATTGGTCTTGGTACAATTGTATGTATCCAATAGTACTGTAGCATCAGAGATAAATTTCCAAAATCTTCTGAACACTCCCATGGATGGATCCTTTGATGATCACTTCAAGTCTTCCAAGCCACGCAAATATTCCGGCTTTAACTAATATCGCGGAGCCACACGATGTGCGGTGCATGTGGTGCTCCGGACAGAGAAACATCTGCCCAGTTGTGGAGATTGAAGGGCTATTTATACAGACCCGGTGTGTATGTGTATGCGCCTATCAATAAAACTGGGTTGTGTTTATTTCTGCATGCCTCTCAGAGAAGATCACCACATAAATCAGCAGGGAGAGTTAATGAGGATGGGAGGAAAAGACGAGGGGTATGCTTAAAGAAGCAATCCACACCCAAAAATGATGTAATAACTACAATCCTTGGGTACCAACTTCTTCATTCATTCTTTCAAGGAACTCTTTCACATCATGAAGATCTGCCCGCATTAAAATCCTTAAAAGCATGTTAAGGATATTGATCTTACAAAGTAAGGCCTCCAGTTTTATTGACTTCTGAATTCAGTGCTTAACAGATGCCACAGCATTCGTAACAAGTGTAAACAACACCACTATGATTCTCGGCGTGGACACATTAAAGGAAAAAGAAATGCAGTTACATCTGACTACTGCCACTTCTTACAGGCATATCCTACACGTGTGGTTCAAAGTAAAATTTGACAAATCTGGGCTACACAGATGCTGAAAAGCAATTTGACTAAAGAAAACTTGTGGAAATTCAAAGTGGAGCGAGCAAAAGGGGATTCTACCTTTAAAGATGATGAGTGCTGTATCAACCTGCAATGGTCAAAGCCCTCTCGCCTTGCCAAAGAGGCATGCTAATAGGGAGGATTGAGCTGGGGGATGGGGTGGGATAAGTGCTGAGACTATCAGGAATTGACTAGATGCTTCCCACTCTAGCTAATAGGAAGAAAAGATTAGGTTTGAGATTAATTACGACCATCTACGAATTACTGCCAATTAATGACCATATGCTCATTATTATCTTATCAACTTCTAAATCCTGTTAAAAAAATTCATTTACATTTTTACTCAACATCTGGCTGAAACTGCAATGGAATATACAACAAAAATTTCACCAACATGCCAGATTTAATTGATGAAAGGGCAATCCCTTGGAGAGAAAAAAAAAGTATATCTTATATGAATGCTCACACTTTTACCTCTAATAAATCTTACTATTGAGTGAATATTAAATCACTGCAATAGGTTGCATGATAAGTGGAATAACTAAAGTTCAAGTTGCATTTCAGTATATTTGATTGCACAAATTTGTATGAAATTCAATACTCATTCTTGGTAATTACCTTTAGCTCTGAAGAGCAAGCTAGAAATGATTCCACTAGACTGCTAAATGATAGCAAACAGATGTCTTTACAATGATAATATTGTATTGATGATATCAAAAATATGCCTCCAGCATCCTCTGGGGCAGACGTTTTTAAAAAAAAGAAAAAAAAAAAGGTTTTGACAGAATTTGATGAAAGGCTGAACTTTCTCAAATTTACCAACTGTGGCCCTCCCTACCCTGCTACCAGCGTAAAAGAGTTCTTTGGGCTCTTGTGAATCTGTGGTTTTGTTTGAAAGAACTTTTCATGTCAGAAACTCTCTGCTCTTCTCTTCTATGATAGTTTGCCTCCTTGCTCCCTCGAAATCTCTTCCCGATGACAGATCAGAGAGCCGGACTATTCCATTACACGCACGAGGGTGGAAGATTGAGTTGCATGTTTTGTTTAGGCAGAGGGGGAAACTCGATCCCAGAAAACACAGGACCCAATAAACACAGAAGACAGAAAAACAGTGTTCTGTTACATTAGGTTTGAGCCAAGCGATGAATTTAATCCATGTCACAGGGAATTTAACCTCCTTGCAACCATCTTCATACCCAGAGTCCGCTATCAATTTCACATCACCTTGATTCAACAACATCATACAGGCATCCTGTGGAATAGGCATCATGCAAGGGGAAAAAAAATGACATCTCTAACAAATCAAAGTATACGCCCTGTATGTAAATCTAAAAGTACCTACAAAAAAAGTACTGCCTTCAATGGAACTTTCACTTTCTTTGCTATTTATACATAAATATCATCACAAAAGATGGCAGCCCCTGTTTTCCTTACCACCGCAATCCATACTTATGACCACTGCCATGGGACGAGAATTGTTGAACGTCTAGACTCTAGCAGTCATAAATGTTGCCATCAAATCTCTCCAGTCAGCAAGAGAGACAAATTATTACAGGTCCTGCTTACCTTTGGGAGCAGTGATTTAAAAAATTTCAAAGATATCACATTTGATGCATATGTGTAGGTCTGCTGCATCACAAAACATCCTACCATATGACATTTTTGCAATGAAGCCTAAAATATCAGGAGATATCAGTATTTTTCTCATTAAACCGTAACTGTAGATGGTTTAGTCTGGAAAATTTTTTATTATAACTATTGTTCACATTTTGTGTATTTAACAATACTTAATATCGATTATACGGATTCAAATCTTTACAGTGGTTGTTTCTATCCCTAACTCACATTTTAGAACTATTCTAAAGCACTAATGCTGGGTTTTTGTTTCTTCTGCAAATGGTAAATTATGCCTTTAACATCACATGTGTCATATATGCTTTGCGCAGGGTTGTTGCACCTTTTTCAGCAATGAATTCAATTAACTTTCTTCCATAGATTTAAGATGGTAAAAAATTAGAAGTTTTGTAACCATTTTTCAGCAACATCATATAACCTTGGGATTCTAGCACACACTTCATACATGACACTTGCTGATATGTAATAATCCCTCAATGCAGCTCACATGCAAAGCTATACTAGGATTATGAACACACACACATACACACAAATGAACACTATTATATGAAAACTGACAGGAGTAACAGTGATTTCAGAAATCACTAATGGGTGAAATATCAGCTACATACCATTTTAACAACCTGTCCAGGACTTTATTATTTTTTGTTTGCCCTAATTTTCCAGGCCTTCAAAGTTTTCCTTTCCTATTTAAAATACAGGACTATTCCTGGTTTTCTATGACTGCAAAAGCTCTCGTTTGTGTCCATTTGGATAGCACTGGACAAACTGCATAACATTTCATAAGCTAAGATCCTGTCCTAGGATGATTAAACATTATGCGTTTGAATATCACATCCTACTCTGGTAGCAGATGCCGTTCTGAATATCAACTTTATGCAGAGGGGGAGATACATCCACATGCATCCAGTGGTCATGAATTACACGCCTCATCTGCAGAATTAATTTTCATTCTTGTTATTGTTATCATTATAATTATCTTCATTATCATTGCCAAGTACGCTCATTATAATACTAATACTACTGCTCCCACTACTATTAGCATAATCATTACACTATTTATAAGAGTTTTAAGAATATTAGCAGGCATGCTTTGCGTTTGAATCTTTCTTGTTTCAATTTCTTGACAGTTCATCTAAATTACTACTGGCAGAGTGAGGAAACTCAAGTGAGATGCCCAAATTTTTGTAAGACACCTGGAGTGGGCATCCATACATTTGTTCACACAGGCTGCATTTATCTAACTCGAGAGAGAGAATCACATTTTGAAACACGTTTCGAATGGCGTTTACGAACATGATTTGGAACGCGACTCTCGGGTACCGCATTTATCTAACCATCACATCATCCTGTTTTGAGTGTTGTCACTGCGCAGCTGCTTTGCACCAATCGACCGGGAAGTAAATCTCAATCATGTGTACCACCAACAATGCCTTCATCACTCATGCACAAACAATGGGTCGAAAACAAAAACACAAATAGTGCATGGTTTTCTATGCAACTGCGAAACAGCTGGAACAGCTCAGAGATATAAAAACATTTCAAAACAGCATTGCATTTATCTACTCGCAGAAAGCCAATTGCGGTCTCAAATGCATTTCAAATCACGCTTTTTAAAGGCATTTCAAACATGTTTGAAAACACTGTTGCATTTATCTATCACCCCAAAATGCTTCAAAACGTGTTTAGGATCATGCTTCTGCCTCAGGAATTTTTAGATTGATAAACACACCCATAGATGCATCTGCATCACCACTGCAGACCGTATTGTGCAAAATATGAAATGCATGGTGAATTTACCATTCTATCGATCACACACACAGTAAGAAGACAAGAATGTGACACTTGAATAACAACACTGATCCAACAGGGAGATACCATCTATGCTCTGATGATTTTGACAGTTATGTGTATGATTTTATCTCTGAAGTTAACTTTCAGTAGTTGGAATCTGTCAATCACAAAATGACTGAACTGCACACAATGGTAAGCAGCTGTAGAGAAACAAAGTATGAAAATATTATTTTTAATAAAACTTGAAAAGCACCAGACAGCGCGGACAGTGCTCAGTAGGTGTGTCACTGTAAAGGCCTACTTTCTATTCATAATGCAACCAGTGGAACCCATTTAGAATAAGACATACTGTAAAAGTGGAAATTTTCGCGGTGTTGAAATTTTTGCGCATTTCGCGCAATCAGAAACAAGCGCGAAAGTAAAAGCACGCAAATATTTTTGCTTGCCATATGTTCCTGTATTTGATGTCTTGATACCGCAGTATTAAAAACACACGAAACTCTTCTTACTGCGCCGAGCGCGAAAAATTAGTCGCACAAAAATATCCACTTTTACAGTATGTGATGCTTTAGCCATATGGCATCATAATCATCCCACCCCCCCCCCCCCCATATTTGTTTCTTCTTCCTTTTTAGACAATGTGGGAGGAGCAAGTACCACACGTTGTACCTATCGAGTAGCATGTAATTGGATTTAGGTCCTTTATTAGAAGCAGTGGTAGCTTCGTGAAACTGGCCTAGCCGAGACTGTCATCGCAGGGCTCCGGTTCTCGGCCCAGGAAGAAGAAACTGGTCCCTCTCGAGCCTGCAAGCAATTTTTGCGGGGCTAAGTCTCTTGACAGTCTGGCAACCTCACGCAAAGAAAAATTCAAATTTGCTAAGCCTCCATCGAAATATGCTGTACCACTGCAGTTGTTTGGATTGTTGTTATTATTATGATCATTTTTGCTTCATGTCGCCACATCTGATTTGATTTCCACTCGGGAGGAGCCGTGGCATTATCACATCCAGAGCGGAACTGAACTGTGAAGACCAAAGAGATTTGCGGTAGAGGGGATTCCTATACTGGATAACCGTGTAACTATTGGCAATCAAGATCAATTTTTGTGTCCATGCTACTTCATAGGGTGTATATGTCTCTTTCTGAGACTTACATTGTACGGTGCCAAATGTGGAATGCCATCACTGTGTCAAGATCAGTAGTGGCTTTCAAAAAAATACGCAAATTGAAGAGAGGGGAAAGAGCAGTAGAAGTTACACGAATTTGAAAAAAAAAATTATTTCGGGGAGTTTATCTTGAAATGAGATCCCATTCCCGACAAGGGCTCTGTTTCAGGAGCCATTTAAATGGTTCCCAACGATGCACGACCTCACGCTCCCTGTGAAGGGGTGAGATGACACAAATCATGCATGGAAAATACACAAACACGCTGTCTGCAAGACTTGGCATCAACACACATCACAGACACATCAAATCCACAGGATCAGTGCAGTCAGTGTATGAGCACAATATGCATCCAACATTCCACACACAGATTTTTTGTCTGTTCCCAGTAGAATCTGCATCATTCACTCGTCCTCACAAAGCAAGTTTACACAATGATGACGCAGGACGCGTTTATTAGATATGCTAGCTACTCACCGACTTCTGGCCCTTGAGCTTGTTGAGCCCGCGGACTGGACGCAGCAGACCTGCAAGGAAGACAGGATCCAGCAGAATGTTAGCCTCGGAGGCAGGGAGGGCGTGACAGCCCGCTCCTGACATAACGTAAACAATCGACTCTCCTAAATCTCTCAGCTCAGAATTGGCGGCTCTCCCTCATTCCTGCTAGCTAACAATGGGGATCCCTCCCCACTTGATGTGACAGAGAGGATAGAGTCCAAGCCTACCCTCCTTTCTTTTTTTCTTCACAAAATTACACTCACAGGCACATTTTCCTTCTTCCCCAAGTCTTAACCAGTCCCCCCAATTCTGGCTCAAAACACTGTCAGTGTCAAGACTCGGGTGGAGGAATAATAATGCCACAGTGATGAGAGAGGGAAATGAGACCAGCTAGACTCCACCGGACAGGCTTTTTATTTCTCATCTCTTGGCAAACTGACCATTACTTCAACAACTGCATATCCATGCCAAAACTAATTTCACTTTCAGTGTGATATTTCTTTATAATAAAGCATGAAAATTTAACAATGTATTGCACCCTTCCACTGGAAAAAAAAAAAGAACAAGTTACTCACGTAGAGATCATCATGACTAAAGTTCACCAATACAGAGACAATGATCATCAAAATTCACAAAACCTCATGTCAAAATTTTGACAAAAATAGAGATGATTTTTAGATTCTTTTACAACTGCATGTACATACAATATATGCAGCTTCAAAGTACTGCGCAACAAATACATTCTACCAATGTCAAGCTTGAAAGCTTGCATTTGAGAGATGCAGATTGCCATGAAAAAAAAAAAGTGGGGGGAAAAAAACTGATAAAACCTGGATTGGCAGTCTAATTCCCAAAACATGTCTTGGGGGTCAACAGGGTCGCTGCCAGCGCGGCATCCATAACTTTTCCTTGAAGGCGATGAGAAGGTTTAGGAGGCGAGGTCAAACGAAGCCGAGCCCCCACTTCTCTCCCGGCTTGGAACACACCCCGCCTTCCCTACCAGGGACATACCACAGGGATTCAGGGAGCTTTATGTTACCAGTCAACCCAACCACTGGAGAGCATTGCATTTGAGAGCAAGGTTTTATTACCAACATTTCCCAACAACACTAACAAAAAGAAAGAAAAAAAAAAAAAGGCTTGACGATATAAATCTCAGAGTCTACATAACCTTGAATCATGCCAAACTGTTATTTGTTGCTGTTGCCTATTTTTCACACTTACACAAGGGTTTTTTGGGGGTGTTTTTTTTTTTCCTTTGCTCCCCTGCAAACCTACGTCATACAGTATATAAAAAATCTACATAACTTGTATGTGCAATGGATGGGGTGAAGGTTGTGGAAACTTTAATAGGTGAAATGAAACAGCTGATTGTACTTGGAACTGTATGACTATATCTCTTCAACATTTTCTTTATGTACCATTTTTTTTTCAATGTCTGCTTTGCTCTGAAAAAAAAAAAACAACCTTTAGATATGAACAAGATCATTTATTGTATTTTCTTTTCTAAACTTCAAATTTGCAACCTATATCATACACTAGGCCCAGGACTGTATATCTAGTTTTATATTTAGGTCGATACAGCTGATAAAACAGCTCTTTGTCATTTCTGTATTTGAAATGAATAAGAAATTGTATGAGCATGACATCATCAACTTGCTGATTTGAATATTCATGACAACTGGGGTCAAGAAGTGTTTTCTGAAATATTTTGAAATTTCAGAATGTCGCATCTTCCTTATTTCTTATCCGATTTTGATTATTTTTGCACTGTTCTGCATGGATTCGTTTTTCCTCTTTCTTATGAAATTGATAAAATTTTTTGAGTGGATGTCTGCTTTAAAGGGTAAGTCCACCATCATAGACATGTGGATTTAGTGAATACAGTAATATTAGTAGAACACATTGGTGAGAGTTTGAGGAAAATTGGATAATGCATTCAACAAAAGTTATAAGTTTCTGTTCCATCACTGCTGGATGAGAAGACTACTACAGCTTGTGATATCACATGTGTAGAACGATATAAAGAAAACATAAAATAAAATTCAACAATTTTTTTACTTTTCTCGCATTTAAAAAAGAACGCTTGACTTGTCTCTTTCAGAGAGCAGGGGAATAATATTACCCTTAACATACGTCAGTGACAAGTGGAGATAATGTGCACTTAAAAAAAGAAATAACTTTTTGTGAAATTCTCTTTATACAGTATTTCAATATATCCCTCTATGTATGTGACATCATACACTCTAGTAGTCTTCTCCTCCAGCACTGACTGTGCAGATACTTTAAAAATCCTTAACTTCTGAACAGATTGTCCGATTTTCCTCAAACTTTCACTGATGAGTTCTACTAATATATCTGCATTCACTCAATCCACGTGTATATGAAGGTGGACTTGTCCTTTAAGGAAAGTCATACAGCTGTAAACATCAACATTTCAGAAAGTGAGGCTCTTGTATGATGATCACAACATGTCAATCAGTGGCAGACATTTTATCTTATCAAGTTGAAAGTAAAATACGATCCATCATGATACTCCCTGCATCATGTTTTCTAATTTTGCAGAAATCTGATTACAAGACAGGGAAAGAAAAAAAAAGTTCCCGGGGGACATGAGAGCAGCAGGATTTGAGATAGTAGAAAAAAAGAGAACGGGATAAGGAGAGGGGGTGGGGTGGGGGGGAGGGGGAGGGGCGGGAGGGTGAGAAGGAGAGAGAAAAGAGGTAGGGGGAGAGTTTCTATCAAGGCTGCACCCACGCCATAACTTGCACATTACATAGATTAACCCTCAGTGTCCCACATTTATTTCCTGTCCATAGGTATACGTGTAAATTTTGTGCACATTAGTTTGACCCACTGGTACGGAGAGGGTTAAAAGTGTCTTGTGAAAGCAGTTTGGTTCATGCAAAGAGTGCTGAATGGTTTACAAAAGCAAGCAGGTGGTACCACTTCCCCCCAGTGGAATGCAAATCTGGGGAGCTTAAAGCTCCTGCACAGTGTTCATGGTGTATCTTTTTTTTTCTTTTTCTCTTTTTTTTGACAAGGGAGAAATAATCAATATTTTGCAATAGATAGTCTATCATATCATTATTATACCTCTTCTAGCAACGGTGGATGAGCATGAAATGGGGAATTAAAACAAAGAAAAGTGTCTTTACTGAATATGTACATGTACACTTTGTATGCTACATATTATAAGGATATAAATGAGTTAATGAGATGAACATCTACATGGGCATTCTTTTTTTATGAGAAAAAAAAAAACATTCGTCGGCACAAGACTACTATAATTACAGTCTTAATGTGTTGTCTTGTCTAATGATAGTTAATGAAACATTTTTTCTTTTTTCAGTAGGCCTATAGGTCTATTTGTAAGCTGAAAGGGAAGTTCTGCCAATGTATTTTCCTCCAGCTGAATAAAAAACAAAAAACAAAGCAAACTTGCATATCGAGGCTTTCAATTCATTTTCATTTTTCTTCTTTGAACAACAAAACATAACATAAAATACAAATATTGCTTTAAGAGCTCTGCCAGGGAAAAACGTCTTTGGCACGAGTGCTGTTGTTCATGAGGTGAAAACGACCACTTGGATTTACTCCCCGGTTCAGATAGAGGGCAGCAGGTGCGTCAGCTGACTCTGCCTGGATTAGTGGCGGAGTCTGTAGCAGACTGGGGCATGAGATGGGAACATGAGCTCCATCCCCACTGGTATTTGAGCCTCTTACACAAATCAACAGCACGTTTCTCTTTTCGGGTCTCTTTATGGGGGAATGGGATGCAGTGACAGTGGAATTGTCCCTAACATCTGGAGTTATTTGAGCGTCACGCTGAAAGAAAATAACTTGGTAGGGACACTGCGTGACTTGTGCGTGTGTCTCACTCAAAACATGAGTAAATCTTTCCTGTGCTAAATCATTTGAATGTCAATTTACATAGTAGCGACTAGTACACACCCCACTATCTATAAATATAGCAGCGTGTGTTCAATGGTTACCACAATGCCTAACACTGGCACTAATCCGACGGTCCCAGACCGGTAAAAATCACTGTCATGCCAGTAACTTTTCTGGAATTGCCAACTTTATGGTCAGATATGACTGGTAACAATGAAAATAACATTATCTGGGCAAGTCAAAACAAAGAAAAGAAAAAAAGACCAAGACCAGTAAAAACAGCAAAAACTGGTTATCTACTGGTCTGACAGGGACAGGTCCGACCAACAGAAAAACTGGGTTAGTGTGCAGCCCTGGTTACAATATATCTTACACATTTCAGAATTTAGAGTAATGTTTCTTGTAATCTTCAGGTCCAGAACACATGAATGCCTCATTACACTGAGCTTTCATATAAGCTCTCATGAAACATGGTTATTACCCATGCTACAAGGCAAACTTGACAAAAGAACCCAAAACTATTTTTTTAATTCCCTAAAACAGAACATTGATAGATAAAACGAGTAAGATTTCAGAACACTAGAATCTGCATGTGTAGTCACAATCATTACTTTCACGCCTACTCGGAGATATCATTTCCGCTCCTGTTTCGAGAAAGATGCAGCAGGCTGTCACAGAAAGAGCTGATTATATCTGCTCAGTGTCTTTACAACAGCGGTGGTTAAAAACCAGAGCTGATACCCACCAACAACCAAGTTTGGTTACAGGAATTGAATGCAGATGGGACAAGCTCTGTGCTTCAAGCTGACAAGTGCTCACCAGATCTCTTCTAACAATAACATACCATCAATTGGCCACATAGCAACCTAACAAAAGTGTGTATTCCCTCCAGTTTACTGGGGGCATAATTCAATAATGCACTCATGTCAAGGCTGCATGTATACAGCAAGCTTTAAAGGGTAACTCCAGTCCATGTTCAATCAACTTTCAGAAAAGTCACATTTTTCGAAGTTGGCACTACAACGCCGAAAAACAGCCCCCCAAAAATAGAGGATTGCAATTTTGAAGTTTTACCTGTTCACAGGAAACAGTAATATCTGTACAATCTCATCATATTGATTACAATACATGAAGTGATGATGTCACTGCCTAACAAGTCTCAACTTGGCTTATATGCAAATTTTTTTTTTCTTCAAAATGTCCTTTCTTGAGGTGGATTGAGGTGACAAAAAAGTGAAGTTCAAAACATCAAATCATAATAAGTGTTATATTGATAATAGCAATAACTTTTTTCCTTTCAATGGCAGTAATAGATGCTTAATTGTTGACCGAGAAAAAAAATAGGACAATTAAATCAGCATCTCAGTGAATCTGCATGTGATTTAGACTCTTACTCACATTACTGTTTGGTGGGAAAAAAAGAGAACTCGTAAAACTCACAATTTCTTAACTTTCGTCCTTTCTCATCAATTTTCTGGTATATAGTCTAACAAAACTTGTGTTAATCTGACTTCATCTGTGTGATGGAGTTTCCCTTTAAGATATTGTCGATGACAATTAGAACAAGACAGGAGAGACATTTGTGCACGCTCATGTGCTGGAAACCTAGATATCTAAATTCCCTACAAGGAGTTACCCACATGGGACTACATGAGTGTAGTCTCACCAAAAGGTGGATGGAGTTTTGTTAGTATGGCAGCAAAGTACCCCCACTCCTATTGTTTTGTATTCCTTTAGTGCAACCTGCCGCAAACACAATGGTATGTCAGAAATGAATGACTGCTATGTACCGGATCATTCTTTGAGTATATTATGCATTATTAGTTTGTTATATACGTTTCACTAAGGATAAAGGAAAGAATCAAAAGAAAACATGTCTTACTGACTGTTTTACTGCCAATTCTGAGTATTTTAAATGAGCACATAGATGTAGGCTTATATCTCACTGTGGATTTGGAAGGAGTAACAGAAGATACCCCAGGAAATTTTACATCTCAGCATATATACACTAAAAAAGGAAAATGAAAAACATTCAAGGCACAAAAACTAAAAATCACAAGCAAAAATCCCTTCTACATAGGATAATATTTCTGTTTTAATTTGTTTTTATGGAGAGAGTCACCTGTCAAGCCTGATATGTATCCCTGTGAACTCTTCGGATTTGATTGGTGTGTAACATAACCTGTAGGCCTACTCTTTGGTTTTGTTTTGTTTTTTTTTTTTTGGGGGGGGGGGAAGGAGAACAGGGAGTTGTGTGTGTGTGTGCGCGCATGTGTGAATGAGTGTAACTTCTTTGCTTTTCCTAAATCTAGTACCTTAGAACTGTTTGCTAAAACAAAATATGTTTTTCCCCATCTTGTACCAGTTTGTAGTAACCACCTCATCAAGGATGAAAATTCTTTCTAAAGACAGAGAGAGAGAGTCTTGAATGAAGGCTAAGCTGGAGTTCCCTCACCTCCTCTCTTGACTGTGATAATGGTTTCCTTTCCCTGAGGACATTCCTTGAGTTTCTGGACGACCTGTGAGTGGGGCAGGGCGGCGATGGATTCATGGTTGATTTCAATCAGGATGTCGCCCTCTCTCAGCGTCTTGCAGCGCTGCGGTGCCAGGATCTGCTTCACCTGCAGAAATGAGGGACACACTTTTGTTAAAAAGGTGCAGCTGCAAGTCATTTCTAGAGTTTCGGCTTCCCATCATCCAGTATCAGAGCACACACTCACTTGTAAAAAACAAACAAGCAAACAAAAAACACACACACACACACACACACCATGCAATTCTGGCTTTGAATGTAATTCCTCCTTTTAAGAGATTTCATGCATCTTAACATTTCAGTGCCATAGCAAAACATAACAGATATATTTTTCTTTTAATCTTTTTTCACATGATTTGCCAAAAAAAAACAACACTAATAGAATTTTGAATCACACATGAAATGATTACTAACAATGACTTACTGATACTTCACTTGAAGCAAAGTTCATTCATGTACAGTGTTCTACCTCGATGTCAAAACCTACGCCTGTTAAATCCTCAAGTAGGAAAAGATTTATATAAAACTTTCTCAATATGATAGTCTACAGTCACTTTGAATTAGAAGGTAATGGCTTAGGTTTGGAGGATCACCATATCTTAAACACATTACCACATAGATATAAACAGTCATACTACATGACAAATGGTAAATGACAAGCAATGCAACCGTTGTGAATCAGTGGATTAGACCAGTTATATTCAATCGTAATGGCAGCAAGTTGTGGTGCCCTTCCAAAGGAAAAGCACTTTCACTTTAGCAGCCCGGAAGGATGAATAAAAATATAATCAACAACCAAATACTCAAGACAACCTACCCTTTGGCCATGTGGACTGTCAGCTACTGTAAAGCCGAATCCCTGGCTGCCTTTGACAAACGATATGCTGTGAGTCTCGGCTGGGCCCTGGTCCATCGTCATATCACTGGAGATGCTGGTCCTGTCGCTGATCATGGGAGATCCTGGACCGAAGTGACTGCCCATCGAGGGTGTGGGGGTCTTGGCCCGCTGGCTGTTCACCTCTGGGCCCTGCTTGTTGGACAGGTCCGGGAGGGACTTGACGTGGGGCATGCGGCTCAGATTGGTGTCTGTCCGCCGGGCCGAGGGCCCGTGGCTCCTCCGTGTGTGCGGTGGACTGTAGGGGAAATCCCTACTGTTGTAGCTGCTCCGCGATCCTGTGTCGTCTCCAAAGCCGTGTCCAGGCCCGACGTGGTTGGGAATGTTGTCGGTTGGAATGTCTCGTTTGTGTATACTGCCTAGTGAAGTTGATTTGGTCCCCAAGCCGTTTTGATTTGGCACACGAGCAGGTTCAATGGCATAGGAGGTAACGATTTGAGCGTTGGGGTCGGCTGGGTCAAAGGGCAGGGGATACCCTCGGCAGACCTCCAGCTCCACTTTCTCATTGGGACTGATTCCCTGGAAGATTGTAACTACGTCCTTGTGTGTGCAGCCCAGCACCAGTTCCTTGTTCACAGAAACCAGCACATCACCTAAACAACAATAAATTGAAATAATTGAATGGAATGGAATTGGAATTGGAATTGGAATTGGAATTGGAATTGGAATTGGAATTGGAATTGGAATTGAAGACAACAGAGGAAGAGAGATGGCTACTACTAAAAATACTGAAAAAATCTGTACTTATCTACATCAATGAAAGCCACTTTGTCAATCAGTTGCAAAAAAGATGCAGTATTTAAGAAACCAAATCTAATAGAGAGACGGACAATGTTTCCTGGTCAATATATTAATTTTTTTTTCATCTAAACCAGCACCACTGCAATAACAAGAATTAGTTCATCAAACCATACTGACACAAGATAAAAACTTTGTCATAGGATTATCAAATACTGAACCTATCTTTTAAAAGAGTAGATGAACATATTTCTCAAGATGATATATCATTTCGATCAAATACTTCAAAAATTCCTGAGAATTGCAGCCTAATGAATGCAGAGGTTGTCTAAAGGAGGGGCAAATTAAGACCTCAATGTCAATATCTATTTTGTAACAATTTTCAGCTCTGTTTCCCATACGACCAAAGAATATAAATCACAAATGTATACATACAGCTGTGTCTGTTAAAATTCACCTGTCTTTCATTGCATCATTAATTTACAGTGGAATCGCTTTTTCCATCCCACGGTCACCAGTGCTGTAAAAGTGGATATTTTCATACTCTGCAGAGTTAGATAAATTTTGTGTGTTTGTAATTACGTGAAATCATGACATTATAAAGTGGTACAATAAGGCAAGGACAAATATTTGCATGCTCTTATTTCAGCACTAGTTTCTGGTAGCGCGAAATGCGCAAAAATTTCAACACTGCGAAAATGTCTACTTTTTACAGTATGATAACCATTCAAGCCTGTCATCATTCACACAGCTAACTTTGCACACCTGTTTGAAGGATGCCATCTTGGTGGGCGGGGCCAGACGGGAGGACATTCCTGATCTGGAGGAATTCATTGGGGTCGTCGCCCCCGACGATGGTGAAGCCGAAGCCCCGCTTGCCCTTGACAAGATGTGTGGTGTAGCGCCTGCCGACAAGCTCGTCGGGGTTGTTGGTAAACTTGTACAGATCTCCATCTGGTCACCGAGAATACAGCACAATTAATTTATTCACTCTGGTTTTCCCATGAGGCTCAGAGCGCTTAAAAAATTACAGAATTACAGAACAGCAGGCAAGGAACATTTTTTTATAATCCACCAACCTCAATATGGGTTTCAAAATTGTGACAGCTTCCAACACTCCAAATGTGATGACATTTGATTGTTTGACATCCCTCGTATGCTCTCCTCTACAGTAGATGGCTATGCCACTCTTTAATTTCTATGTCATCTCTTCTTATTGTGTCCTAAACGAGAATCTCCTTTTAACACACTAACACATCACTTGATTTCAATGATTTGCAATTAAATGAAGCGAAGGATAAACTAATATGCTGCTGCAAGATTGAGGCAAATACTATTCTATTTTTGCTGATATGTAATGATAATATCTGAAACACTGACTCACAGTGACCACTCAAAAACAAAAAAAAAGCACTTAAGATACTACCAGGTCTGCCAACATTCCCACATCCAAATCAGGGAGATTCCACACTGCAATCAGGGAGATATCTGTGTGTCACATGCATTTCAGTGTGTAAAAATAATTCCCAAATCAGGGAGATTTTAATATTCTCTTATTCAGACATGAACAGATTTTGACATTTCCAGGGAGACTCCTGTAGAATCAGGGAGACTTGGCAGCTCTGTACTACCTGTTGAGATCCAGGTGAGCATTTACACACCAGATTCTTTGTGAAGTTACAGCCCTGCTTCTGTTTTGTTTGTTTGTTTGTTTTTAACACTATATTATGCTTCACAAGTTTTCAATTACTTTCCCCTTCAGAGTTGTGCAAGAATTTGTCTCTGGTACATTGTGGAGCAAATGCCTTCTTTATAAAATGTCAATCTTTTGGTACAAATTAAGCACAAGTTTATTATATGCTCATTACATCACTATGGATTTATGGAGTTTGCAGACTTTGGTGCTGCCGTACCTGGTCCTATGGATCCATTAGTCTTGGTCTTGGTGACGTCGGGCTGACTGAAGGTCCTATGTGGCGACATGGGGCTCTCCGAGGAACTGTTCCTGTTCAGGTTATTGTACGAGTTGACAGGTCGTGACCCTTGCGGGGAAGACGACCCCACTCCGTCGCCCGTCTTGACCGGACTGTCAAACTGTGTCTTCCGGTTCACGTGGCTGTGGTAAAAAGAAGACAAAGCACAGATGCCCAAAATGGTCAAAATCTACCTAACTCTATTAAAAATTGAGAGGCTTTGTTGATATTACAAATTTTGCTCTCATCGCCATTATAGTACTATGGATCTGTGCATAGTGGGACACAAAAGCAGAGGAACAGAGATATATTCTTTTTCGAAGTAAAAATGTAATTTCAAACTGAATGCTTCAAGAATAACGTCTTGGATGTTTTCATTTTCATTAATACTGCCTTCATCACTCCACTAACACCTTTCATTTTATGTCACCCCATCAGACACTATGCATGTGTGCCACCAACTACACCATGGAATTTCCATCCAACTCATTTCCACACAAACAAGCACTGAGGATGTCACATGTAAGGTCTAAATATGCAATCTGTTTGCTTAGTTTTTAAATTCTTCTCTGTATTGATTTATTCTTAATTCCAGGTTTGCACAAGTGAGGGTAGGGAGTTATCTTCACAGAGTGAATGTAGTGTTTACTGTACATCTAACTTATTGCAGCAGACTTCTTCTCTGGATAGCTTCCCAAAACATCACAGGGTCGCAAGCAAGAATTCACCCCATACTGAAAACACTGATACTGTACACGAGGCAATGCAGTCACACTATAAAATGAGGGTTGGGACAGGTGCCTATCTCTTCCTATCAGATAAGCCTTTCCTGTCAGACATTTTCCCCTCTCCGTGAAAAAAAAAAATAAAAAAAAAAATAAAAACAAACAAACATTTATCATTCCCATCACTAACTCATGACAGGATGTTGATGCATAGCTCTGGTACGCCTGTTGGATGAATTTTTCTGGAGTTTTTTTTCAATTGTTTGTTTGTTTGTTGTTGTTTTTTTTCATGGATGCTAACTGCAAACGTGAAAGGCACTCACTGCAAATATGTGAAAAGTAGACTTGGGTTGAAGCTGGTGTAAGGCAACACATACATTAAAAAAAAGAACATCCCTGGGGTAAAGAGGCCTTGTATCTCAACTGGCATAAGAAAAAAAAAAATGATCTCAGTTCTCTCTGTGACTAACCAAGGCTATCACAGACAGGGCACTACAATCCCACTGGTTTGCTTGCTGGGGCTAACTCTAAACTCTCTCAGGCAAGTAAAATTTAAAAGGGCATTTGCAGGGCAAGTAAAACGAAGGGACATTTGCCTGTTAAAACATGTAGGGACCCCTTACCCAAATTCCCTTCGGGTCAATGAAAGGAATTACATCTTTTGTCCTTGCCCTGTGCATCACAGTTTGGAGAAGGAATAGTTGCAAAATACCACATGACTGATGCCTCCCGTTAGTAGCTCTGTATACCAAAACAACACTAACTAAACTGAATTACAAATTTGTCATCATGGCCACGTGTGACCTAGCCCCGAGACTACTAAAAGCTTTCAGAAAATCTGTTGAAAAGAATGAAGCCTGTCACATTGTATACATTGAACAGTACAAATCAAATTAAAGGTCATATCATAGAGCTTTGATTGCTATTCATACATTTATCCCTGCACGTGTCAGAACTTTTCCTGTACCAGCACTATTCATGTCTTGACTTTAATCCTTCCCTACTCACACCTCTCTTTCGTCTTTCTTCATAGTGCGACACTGGAACAACCTTGCTACACCACCCCCAATCCAAAGCAAAGCAAAATGGGATTAACTCCACATACACTACAAAATAATTACATCACTGCCCATCTGCTTCTCAACCGCCAATAACTGTAAGATTCTTCTGTTTTATGATTGTCCATGCACATCACACTGATTGGGAATACAGATTTCTCAGCTTGCTGACCTCAACTGCCCATGTCCACGACACAAACACACAGATGTTGTGACATGGATAAACGAGGCCCCCACGTGTTAACCACGGAGGAAATGCTAACAGTACCTGTAGGATGGGGGCAGGTGGGTCATTCGATCCCCTCGATATTTGTTCCACCAGCTGGAACTGGGCTGACAGAGAGACTTACCATTCAGACTTGTCTTTCGTTAGAGGTCAAGGTAAGATGGCTTTGATTTCTCCAACTCTACACAGAGTGGCTGTATCAATACATGATATATGCACACTCGACAGCAGTGCAACCATTTGACTAATACAAATGAATACAAATAACAGCATGATGCGGGGGCACTCAAAATTTCTTTGTGCTGCATTTTTTGGTCTTCATTTTGACTTCGGCTTGGCTGTCAGGTGAATCAGGTGTGTCAATCACACCGGCTCTCAGGGCCACAGGTGTAAGATCAATAATGAACTGTCATCTCTAAAGAAAAGGATCAATGTCCAACCGGGAAATTAGAATTGGGGCTTTAGAGGCTTCCCAAATAAGCCAATCAGACACGAATAAACACCAAAAATAGCTCAGTACAAATTTCTATGTGTACAAAACTTGATTTTAAAAAAAAAAAGAAAAAAGAATGGACAAAAATCTGTGCAATTCTACAACATAACTCTAGGATTGCGACAGCAAAAACAAAAGAAATGCCAATTCTGAAAAAAAAAACGGGAGTACAGGTATGACAAAGAAAAAAATGAAAGAATAAGAGCATGACGGAAAGAGAAGAGAGCCTTGAAATTCAAACCTTCACAATTTGATTACCATGTAAACAAGTACATTATAAATGGGTAGTATGCCTCTCACTCTGGTGAACTACGAGTTGATGGAGCAAATTTTCATGTAGTTCCCCACTATTGGGACAAGCAATCTTTCATCTAGCTTGATCTAATTTATAATTTGTTTACATATATGTATTCGTTTAACCACAACAAATTAACAAACAAACATAAATCTGCACTGAAGAATTTGGTTCTGTATCCAACCAGCCCCCCTCCCCCTTTTACAATACACAAAATGATAGTTTAGTTTGTGTCTATCCAGCCACCTGGGTTACACACACATGTATACACACAATGTGTCTACCATAATCCTAAACTCATTACAGCTATCTTTGTGAAAGCATTCAATTCTTACAGCAAGAGTGGATGCCTGGACATCGTTGCAAAGCAAAGGAGAAATTTATTGAGGATAATTACGCTGCCAGCTCTTTGTATGTCTTGTCATGTGATCTAGCTTGCCGCTGGCATGGTCACCATTGGGCTTGCCAGTTTACTGTGCACGTCAAACATCCAAGCAGGAAATGAAACAGACGGACTATACATGTACAGTGTATATCTGTACTCAGATTACTGTAAAAGTGGTTTCTTTTGCGGTGGTTTTATTTTCGCGCTTTTCGCGCTTCGAGGTTGAACCGCGAATTTAACATCACGCGAAAATGTTTCGAACCTGTCACTTGTTACAATGCTATTGCGCACATGCACACACGAAGATTCCGCGCATTGAGTGTATTGATAGTCAACACACACACAGCGATACCGCGCAATGTAGGTACAGGCATGTTATAAGATACTCGAGAGATGGGATTTCAGGTAAGCCTGTATTTAAGTTTAATTTCTATCTAATAAATAAAAGAATAATTGGATTATAGTTTGGGTTTTCATGTGCAAAATAAAACAGTATTTGCCAACTGTGAATTCACAGATTTTGCCGACCGCAAATTTAAACACACGCGAAAAAGTCGGCACCGATGGAAACCGCGAAAGTATCTGTACGTGAAAGAAACCACTTTTACAGTATAAGTGTGTGATGTGACAATGAACAATACCTACAAAGGCATCTTTAGCATTGCCTTGTGGCCCCTCATAATCATCGCATCCAATGATATTCATAACACTAACAGCACAAAGGTGTACAATTCTCACAGGAACTGCATTCCTTGTTAACCTCCTCAAGAAAAAATGCCTCCATATCAAAATGTGACGGAAAATGAATTTCAAGTGCAGTATTCCAGATTAGCAATGACAATTATAAAAATGCTGATAGTTTCTTACTCTTTTTCTTTTTTCTTTTTTGCATTGTATAGAGCACTGAGGTGTGCTCATATCACCTTCTGTCTCATCAGCTGGAAAATATCAATCTCCTCAAACAAGAATGCAAACGTAATACGATAAAGATTGACAGCTGCAATGTTGCCATTTAGCGAATCATTGATGTCACCGCAAACCCATATCTGCGCGAGAAATCTGCATGATGCCTCGCAAAGTGGGTGCAAGAAAGACACGCCAGCGTGAGTGAAATTGCACAAGGTACGGACAGTATGAACATCCAAGCTTGTCATGAGCAGAGGCAGCCGAAGACAGTCCTGCCGCCAGGACCATGGTGACTCACGATTTTGGTTACGTTACCCGAGAGTTGTGCTCTAATGGGGAAGTGCCGAGAGACGATATTAACCGGGGAACTAATTAGGTGAAACTAGACAGATCTGATGAGATGATGTAGGGAAGAGAGGTGTGAAGGAGAGCGCCCGTGTCCCAAGATTAGCTGGCTTTTGGAGTAGATGCTGCAAGATTGCTTGTTCGGAGTAAGATGGACAATACTTCTGTGTGCAGCCAGCAGAGCATACCCATCTTTTGTTTCTACAGGGTCCCTTCAAAGCAAATCCTGTTCACAAACTTACTCTTTCTGCTGTTTATATTTCAAAGCTTAAGGTTTATTCAGATAAGCTTGTAAAATAGACATACACATTCACATTTGAACATACCTTTTCCATTCACTTTTGTAACCCTCACTAAAATCCATCACAATTATAATGCTTGATGGCCAAATGTTATTCTGGTATAATCCAACAAACAAGCCCATTCCCATTCCCCCCCCCCCCCCCCCTTAATCTACATTTTGTACAAAAGTGCTTGGCAAATGGTCAAGACACACAAGGGAATCATATGACTCTGGTATTGAGCCTCTAATCAGCTACAAAATGCTTGGTAAAGGTCCGTGCTTTCAAACACAATATACCTATATAATGGTGTAATTCTGATAATTTTGTGCCATGACCTTCATGCTCTAAAAATGGAAAAAAATCTTATCATGATTTTTCTCGCAAATAGATCACTGACTTCTGATAATCCATCACACCACTACTTAAATCACAAGGTCTGCCATTTTGGGGGGTCAAATGTGTCATTTTAGTACATTTTCATTCAGGCTTTGTTTGAGAAAACTACACTTTGGCTAGAATTAGATGAGTTTTATCCCCCCGATGTATCATCCAGATCTCAGGCAAAAGCACCCTCTCACCACTCTTGTGGAGCAAGGTCTAGAAAGTACTACAGTAATACATGTTTAAAAACAAACAATTGTACAGACAGGCTTATGTAATGATACGCTATCACTTCTGCACTGCATCACAGGGGATGTTGAGACCTGTTCCAAGACAGCCCAAATAATGGCACACACAACATTTCCAAGTGGCATGACACTTATTGTGGAATATCAAAACACATCAAAGCCCATCGAGGAAAACCTCATTAACTTCCCCAGATGGACATTGATAACCTTTGTGTGTTTCTCTTAGACTGACAGCCAAGACAACTCTGCTCAAACTGGGAGCAGAGTATACTAGTGTTAAAGGGACTGTACAGTACTGGTTGAGGTGGGGATTCATGTTTTGAACATTCCTAAGTGAGATAATGAGAAACCTCTTATGAAATATGAAAGAGCATGCAATTTTAAGAAGGATTCAACATTTATTTGATGAAAATTGGTTTTCAAATGGCTGAGATATCCAAAAAGTGATAATAATAAAAGGCGACAGGCCACGCCTTTTATTAGGATTGTTTTTGGATATCTCAGCCATTTCAAAACTGATTTTCATCAAATAAACTTTTGATACCCCTTAGAATTGCATGCTCTTTGACATCTCATAGATTGGTTTCTGAATATCTCGCAAAACGTTAAAAGCCAAATCCTCACCTCAACCAGAACTGTAAACACCCTTTAATGCACCATAGATAATAAATGTATACAGACTCACGATGCAATACACATAAAGATTGAAAGAATATGACTTTTCTCCTGACAACTTCCATCCACAATAATTGTTCTCTCAATTCCAGGTAACTAACTACTGATGCAGCATATGCGCTAAAAGAAGTGCACAAAAATGGATTTCTCAGCCTAGACATTGCTGAAGTCACATCTAAGAGTAATTAAAAGAATGGCAGAAGAGATAAACATACGAGAGATGTACACAGATTCGGTCTGTCACAGTTTAAAGTGGTCGCTCTCCGCAGAAGCCGGAATGGAATACTGTAAAAGCCAAAATTTTTGCAGGAGTACAGGACTAAGTTTATGCGCTTGGTGAGCTATAAAAAATTTCACAGGTTTTCAATACATTGTAATTTTCAGAAAGCCATTCTGAAGTCATGAAGTCATCTACTTACTCAATGTAGTATACGCCATACTGTGGGTCATCGATTTTTTCCCATCCATACGGAAGCTCTAAAAACAAGAAAGAAACCACAGAATATGCATTATTTTTACTTTCGTTAGAGAAGTATACATCAACATAACTAAATAATCAAAATTACAACATAAAGATGACACATACATCTTACTTTTATAATTCATTATGGAAAAAAAAAGACATCCATGGATAAAATTGTACATGGAAAATATGAGAGTGCATGTTATCCCTCTTTGTTTGCATATATATATATATATCAACATATTAAAACATTCTCATGTTTATATGCATGTACACATGGTTATGAAATCTAATTATTTATGAACCAACACAGGTATGGATATATATAGATATATTGTCAATGACGGAGGCACAGTTTAATATACTGGTGGCAAAATGGATCAGAGTTCTGACGTCTGATATAGGTCTCCCTCAAATTACATCATATAAGCAATTTTTCCATCGCTCGTGAATGCACGCCAAAATTGCCCACCATTCATGTTTCTCCCAAAATAGTATGTAATCAACCAACCCTGCCAAAAAGGTCTTTGTGGGGGGGTTACAGATAGAGAGAGATTTTTATCCCGTCTCCGGCGCGATAATTGGGGTCGACTGAGGAGGAGGAGTGGAAATGTGGGAAGCATGCTACATTACCTTCTCCACCAGACTCTGATGTCGCGTGCTTCTTCTTCTTCTCCAGCCTGGGATCCAGCCACTGTGTCCGCTCATTCTTATGACTGCACAGGAAAAAAAAAAAAACAACCGCAAAATAATACACAATGACCCAGAAGTCTTAAGTGGATACAATTAGCTGATGTTGATTAACATCGGTAATGGGGAACCATGAATGCTTCACGCCAATACTGATGGCATAAAAAGAAATATATATATATAATGAAATGCTATGGTACAAAAATAAACTGTGTATCTTTTTTTATGAAGGTCTTGGCATTGTTTACAACTTACTTGTACGTGCCGGTTTGCCGGTCCAGTGAAGACTTAGAGATATAATGTTCCTTTGTGCGGGAATGATGAACTTTGCTCAATTTGTCAAGGTAAACATGCTTCCTGTCAAGTGTGGCCATTTGCGCATTTGTTGCAGATGTAAAGTTGTGCGACGACAAAGACAAACAAAAAGCAAAAACTACAGCGCAGAGGGCAACAAGAGGGCAATGAAAGGGCAGCGAAAGGGCAAATTTGTAGCACAGCCACCGCTCAGATTTATCCACACGTGTATTAATGCTCAAAACATACACGGAGCCTCACAAACATCCTTCAATATGGTGGCGTCTCCTTTTCAACTATTTCAAAATGCTGACCTTATGCATTTACAGCTGAAGCTGTCTTTTAATTCATGAAATATTGACCATCATAAACGGCACTCACACATACACATTTGGTGACAGGGCTTTTGGAAAAATGGCACCATCATTACGGAATAATCTCCCCCTCAGTATTAGGTATATTACAGATTTCGATAAATTCAAATCTGTGTTGAAAACTCATCTTTTGATAATTGTTGATATGACAATACATGTGTATGTGGATATTGAAACGTTTGGATGATTTTATTTCCATGTGTACACGCAGAGACTAAATGCTCTCTGAGAACTGATTATTATTATCATTATATACCTGTTTATATCACGTTGTACCATTTGACCCTACGCTGAGCGACAGCGTTTGCTTGCATATTGTCAGCGGTTTAGTGCCAATGCATCATACAATAGTTGCCAGGTCTGCACACGCTGGGGGAGAGGAGTACAGTCACATCAAATCAAGAGAAGAACCATATCAATGGGCAGGGAATGCTGCTCCCTGGAACAACAACAAACTGCACAGTATAGACTGGTCATGCATCTCTACAGAAAAACATGCACGTCGTATGCTCTACAACTGAACTCCCAAAATTGTGCATGGCCCAACAAAAACAACTCTCATCCATCAATTTCATTTTGTTTTTTCATATTCTATTTCTGCAGCTATTGTTAGTGTTGTTCTTGGTGGTGATACGTAACTGTAACTTCAGCTGTATTTACATTATGTGGTCTCACATTAACATTTTTTCCAGGAGGAAGCGTTGTCAAGCCTGACATGTCCCACATCTGTACCCCTCGCTGTTCTTGATTATAAAAAGAAAAAAAAATTGTGTGCTGTTTACTATAAGCCCACATTAGACTTTGACCTGCTCGCCCAGCCCTGCACTGTGTAAAATATGATATGCACACCACTCCCTGTCTACAGCCGCAGCAGTGGTGATGGTGGCTTGGCGTGTGCCTAAAGCCTCTCTTGTGTGTGTGTGTGTGTGTGTGTGTGTGTGTGTGTGTGCATGCACCATACACTTTTTTCCTCTTTTTTTTTTTTATTTCTATTTTTTTGCAATCGTCAAAATAAGCCATCAAGCGGAGAGAAGACAGGGCTCAACTTTCAGTGAACCCCCATGATTTTTGTCTGACCCCACTCCCATACAGAACTTTTATTCTCTCTTTCTGTCTATGACTGGGGTCACGGCACCATTGAGGTGTTGGATTCCAGCCCTGGTCACATGACCCCAAGCCATCAATGGGAGAAGGGGGGGGGGGGGGGGGGGGGGGAAGAAAGAAAGAAGCAAATCGGGGTCCTCTATCAGGGTCTCGGAAAGATCATTACTATTTTGACTTTACAACCACCAGTCATGCACTATCCTCCACTGGTAACAAATTGAAAAAAAAAAAAGATCATTCATTTTTTCCCCTTCTTGACGTGTGTACATTTAAAAACAGAGGGTAAAACCTGTTACTGTCAGTCCAGGGCCCGTGAGAGCTCCAAGACACTCTTTCATCAAAGTGCCCCCCCCCCCCCCCCCCACACACACACAAAATTGTTTGGGGACGTGTCACTTTGCGTGCTACATAGTTTCTGCAATCTGAGGCTTGAGAACAATGACATTCGTCTTTTTTCCCCCCATCTTTGTTATAGGACTATATTATTGTCAGCTTATGCTAGTATATGGAAGCAATGCCTGTTTACATTGAGCTGTGCCTAGATACTTGCCACAAAGGGGAGCCTACATTCCCCACACTTTGTTCCAAATCCTTCCATTTTGCTCCCTCCCACAATAGCTGGTGTCCCCCCCCCCCTCGAAATCAATGATGATTAATGACGGGATTGTCAAAGAATTTGACCCATACCACCACAGCCATTGGTATGTACATGTACACTGCACCTATAGTATACACCCATCAGTTGGTGAAAGAAAGAGAGATCCTCTCATGTTATTCCAAAATCCAGGAGCAAAATTCTCTCAGCTGTGGAGGACAGGCCCATTCAGTTTGTCATCTGGCCTACAAACATTCATTCTTTACCATCACCACTGAACTGATTTAAATGGACACTTTCGTACTCTGCTGCCATAAGGTCACCAGGTGTTCCCCTTGTCAAAATGACAAAAACAAAAACAAAAACAGAATCACACTACCGCCAGTAGTTTGCTCCCAGTAGTTCCCAGATTGTTTGCCATCAAGCCATTATGGTATGCATTCATCATTACACTTGACTCCTTTCAAGCCCATATGACAGCTTCCTGTGAACACAAAACACACACAGACTCATACCATCCTCACATACATACACGTACACACACACACACCATATGCCATTCATCTCCACACCAATTCATAATCCTTATTTGAAAAGGTCATATATTCAAATATATCCAAACAAACTCCTGATGTCACTGCAAACTGATTTTCCAACTTGCATCATCACTGCCATAAACTTGCAGAAAAAATAAAAAAAATCCTCATCGCTGTGGGACAGAAAAGGGAGAAGTGCTGAGAACACCGATATCAAATTCAAGACACTCGGCAATGCGCAGATCATGTGATAGTGCTTGGATGTGCGAGAACACACAGGGGTAGGATTCCTCCTCCAGATCTCCCAAGTGTCTGTGAGACCAGGGCCCCATTTCACAAAAAGCTGGTATGATAGCAACTCTTACTGGAATGGCAATTGTCATGGTAACGACAATAATCCAGCTTTCTGATTGGCTGTTGCTATGGGAAGTTGCCATTCCACCAAGAGTTACTATCCTAATATCTTTGTTTTTTTATGAAATGGGGCCCAGAGCACCACTGAGAAAAACAAAAGTGCTAGGTTTTGTTCCCAGGCACTTGGCTTAAACTAGCCAAGCTTTTTACATAAGCATTCAGTATTAAATCCATCCAAACTTGACCTAATTGTGGATTAACATACCCACTAAAAAGGCCTAAGGTGTAGAAATGTATGGGCAGGCCATGGTGACACAATAGGGATTAGGGAGATTAGATTAGATTAGATTAGATTAGATTAGATTAATCTTCATTCATTATTCATTGACAATTAGTTTCCAGACACTTGCGCCAATTTGTGAAGAACGCACTCTGGGCATGAGAGTCAATTGGGGATCAAGGCACAGTAAGGGTTAAATTTGGTTTAGAGTTAATGATGCAGATCACCTTCTGTGAACACAAGTCTCTTGGTGGCAGGCTCCCCAAACACTGCCTCAATCAAAATCCTGCACACGTGGCGGAATCATCAGCATCATATTAGCATCCTCGTCATAATTGCCTATTGCCGCAAAAGGAGGGTCCACCTTTGGTAACACCAGTGACATACTGCCGGGGCTGAGGACTTCATTAAAGGGGGGCACAAGTGCGACCCTGGGGCGCATCATTACACCCTCCAGTGAACCTCAACAAAGGATTCCCCTTCATTGTGTGCCATTTATGTCCTGTACATGCGAGTCTAGGACTGTGCCTTAAATCATTTCCTCATACTCTGTGTCTTTTCCCATTATCACGGTACTGACAGCCTACGCTACAAGCAAACTCCTCGTATTACTTTTAAAACCAATTCTGTATGGGACCAAGGACTGTTGTCTGCACTTTTTAGCTGCACAAAATTTCAATGATGAAGCCACATTTTCAAATGACCTCGTTCCACCTTGCAAAGTAGTTGAAGAAGCGATAAAGCCATAACCAGCCATTATTGTCTCAAAATACTGGTATTTTGAAGCTGCATCCTGGCTCTCACTCAATTTTCATAATTTGCTTTGTTTTTCTGGATGACTGCCCAGTCCATCAAAACAGGTTTATAGACATCTAAAATGAAAATACAAATGTGTATCTCTACTGTCATATGTTCTGCAAAAACATCAGAGACCATCATGATAATCGCAAACAGGTGCTTCAGGTCTGCTGGTTTGGTTGTAGTAAATGCAACTGACATGAGAGTTACCCACTGACTTTGGGCTCCTGTTTCACATAAGCACAGCTACATTGCACAATACTACTCTATTTAAATTACAGATCTGCCTGGTCGTAAAATTCTACAGATCATTTGATGTCATCACTACAGTTCATCATTTCTTCCAAAAATGGGTACATTGGTGCCTATGATGACATCTTCATTAAAAAAGCTTTGTATCAAAGTTTATTGAATGCTAATTTCAATCCTAGTGTAGTTGAATACATTTATTATCATTTTTTTTTTTGCATTTCACACTTCAAATGCTTTCCACTTTCCCTGCCCCCCCCAGCAAATCTTCTCTATTACTAACACACACACATACACATCCACACACACACACACACACACACACACACACACACACACACACACACACACACACACTCAACTGTGAACACAGAGATAATGACTTTATGCACGGCTTGACATTAGTGGTGGCCCGGGGCCACTAAAAGTTGATGTTGGGGCACCAAATTTCCAAAGAGGCTATCTTTTGGTGGCCCAATCAGGCACAAACATTCAATATGGATTGTTATGTTTTCGTTTATTTCGGGCCATTACATGTCTTATTCAGGCCACCAAAATTTCAGATTAAAAGATTTCAGTGGCCTGAACTGGCTACCAGTTAAAAAAGTGAGTGTTGAGCCCTGTTACACCATCGTGACAGTAAACATACAGACACAAGCAATTCTGCTTAGTTTCTATAAGATGAGAAAGAGAGGGTAAAAAAAAAAATTGGGTTTTGTAATACGCCTGGGACTCACTCGATATAGTACATGTCTCCCTGCTCCGTGAAGGCAATCTCCCAGTCATCCGGCAGTGGGCCAAGGTCTGCCTCCAGTTTGCTTATGTCTTCCAACTTCTTCTCCTCCTCGGGATCCTCTACGACGGGCTTCTGGTTCAGTGTGGTGGCCTCTATCGTTGACTTGTTCCGCTGCCGCTTCCCCGGGGCAGATGGCTTGGCACCTGCAAGCAGGTCCATTCATTGAAAGGATTGTTGGAAAAGGGGGGGGGGGGGGAAAAAAAGAGAGAGCCAAGTTATGTATAGATTGCCAATAATGTGTCATACACTGCCAGATCATGCCATCAAATAATATTTACACCAAGTCCTACTTTGATAAACTCTTGAACACACTCAAGCGGGATGTTTGGGGACTCAGAAAGGGGAAAACACTCAGTGTGCCTTTCTCTTGCTGAAATCGTATATAAATTAAAGCAAAAAGGAACTCATTATATGAAAACTAACTTACTTGATGTTTGGACAGCTTTATGAAGATACACAAGACACACTGCAGCACCGTATGTCACACGGGGCAGAGTACGAATCCATGCACAACACACTAGAAACAGGTCCACTTTGCTCTTGACACCAAATTTCTGGAGATCACCGAGTTACATTACTCCATCACAGAGGGGGTGTGTGACAGACCCACACAGAGACACCAATCAGGAAAAGATACACCCTCTCCATCTGCCAGGGGGATTACATGCCACAAGGAATGGCCAAACAATGGCGAACATTTCATCGAAATCCCTCGCTGCACAATCCAGCTCGACACCTAATAGCTTTTGCAGTGTCCAACTACCGACTTGAATCGATGTCTGTTACGGCACTCAAAAGCAAGTCGAGCTCGTAACGAGTGCCGAAAACGTTAAACATCAGACAGCAGTAATGTTAAGTAGTCATGAGCACTGGCAGTGTCCCTTTGGTATGGTGCTACATGTAGATACTGGAAGTGGTAGGGGTAGGCTGTTTGGTGCTGGGAAATCTATTTGTATTTCCTTCTCTGCACAAGCTAGGTGGAGGACATTTATACTCCGTATCATCAACAAGGAAGCAATTCTGCATCACCGCAAACATTTCGAGACCAATAACAACGTCAGATGTATCAAGGCATAAGACAAGGCTCAGGCAGCATAGCAACTGAAACAAGACGCTTAGAGTGAGAATTCACACTACATATCAATTGACTTCCATTCTTAAAAAAATGTCTCTAATCAATATACACACAAACCATCTAAAAATATAGTCATTTTTAATAAATCTTTTATCAAGTGTTTGTTCAGGTCTCTGCACGGGCAAATAGTCCAACTCCCCCCCCCCCCTTCCCCAATCCCAGCATTGCCCTCAAAAACAAAAACAAAAACAAAAACAACTAGAGATTGTAATTTGTCATTACTGACAAATTAAGGTGATCCGATTTTTTTTTAATCAATGATTCGAGGTCTGATCGCAATAGGCATGACCATACAGGTTTCATCTGTGTTTAGAGACATTGGCCGTGTGATGTTTGGATTCTCATTTAAAAAAGGGAGTCATATCTGTCATCTTTGGTACCAAATTCTGTATACACTAGATAACGAAGATTCAGCAACAAATACATAATTTAGGCATGACCATACAGGTTTCATGTGTGTTTAGGGACATTCGCCGTGTGATATTTGGAATCTCATTTACAAAAGCGAGTCAGACCTGCCATCTTTGGTACCAAATTCCGTATACACTGTAACGAAGATACAGAATGAAGTATATTTGACCATTGACCCCACTTTGCACAGCCAGGATGGCATCTAAGCAAAAAGTGGTTATTTCGTAAAATGATTCTTGTAACATGGTCTTTGCGTGTGCAAAATATGGAAGAGATAGGACATGTATTCACTAAGATAGAGAATGAAACATTTATGACCTTTGACCCTAATTTACATACCCAAGATGGTGTCTGACTAAGAAGTTGTTATTTTATGAAAAAATGTACGTGACATGAACTAAACATGTGCAAACTTTGAGGGTGATAGACGCTGTTTTTCTTGAGTTATTGCAAAGAAAGTTGCAGAAAGAAAGACATATCTCAATACATTGAAGATAAGCTTTAATTTCAACCAAGTGTTTTAACGTGATCCCGACATCGTATGAAAAAACGAAGGGTAAAATACGATAGCCCAAAGTCTCAGCTACAACATATTAAGATCTGGGAGCAATTCACCGAAGCATAAGTGAGCTAGTGCTCGAAAAAGATAGTCATGTCAAATTTCATTTGCAGAAAAACTGCACTCCCATAGAGATAACACGTCATAACGAAAATACAGAAAGAAGTACATATGACCTTTGACCTCACTTTGCACACCCAAGATGGCGTCTGAGCAAAAAGTGGTTATTTTGTGAAATGATCCTTGTTACATGGTCTTTGTGTATGCAAAATATGGGAAAGATAGGACATGTATTCACCAAGATACAGGATGAAACATTTATGACCTTTGACCCTAATTTACATACCCAAGATGATGTCTGATCAAGTAGTTGTTATTTTATGAAATAATGTACGTGACATGAACTAAACATGTGCAAAATATGGGATTGATAGCCATTGTTGTTGTTCATCTATTGCACAGAAAGTAGTAGAAAGAAAGAAAAATAAAGAAAAAAATGTGTTATTTTATAGAAATTTGAAGGAGAAGCATAAAAAAATCAGAAAAAGATAAAGTTAGGAAGGGAGATTATGACTAACTAAAGAAAAAGAAGAAAAAAAGTGCTTAAAAAAATGAAAAAAAATATTGGCAGGGGTGAGCCTCGAACCAGGGACCTTAGGATTACGAGTCGGATGCGCTATGCAATGACCTATTTCATGCTCCATAGGCCCTGTGTATTAAGCAAAATGACGCTGCATCGAAGCCACGTGCCATTTTCAACCAAGTTTTTCGACGTGATGCCGACGTCGTATGAAAAAATGAAGGGCACACTTACGATAGCCCAAAGTCTCAGCTACAACATACTAAAATCTGGGAAAAATTCACCGAAGCAAAAGTGAGCTAGTGCTCGAAAAAGAGAGTCATGTCAATTTTCACTGCCAGAAAAACTGCTCTCCCATAGAGATAACACGTAAACTGGACAAATTCTACAAGGATACATTCAATCCATTTTTACGAGGCGATGACGTCATCCAATCAAAATGTTGTTTTTACATTAATGAAAGAACATTTCATAAGCTACAACATACTGAAATATGGGAGAAAATTGGCAGAGGATAAGTGAGATACGCTCGAGTAAACTTGTAATTTGATGACGTCATTTTGAAAATTTACTTTTTTTACTTTATTAAGAAATTTGATATCTTTTAATCATTTTGTCAGCATTGCCTACCCATGAAATGACATGTACAACTCATCAGCTTTCAATATATGTAAAGAAAATGGGGGGTCACCGTCCATCCTGACGAGTAAAATCGGATTTAAAATTGGCAGTTTTTTGGCATAGTTGCACTGTATATCGCCATTGACGCGCGCGCGGAATTTCAACTTTGACGGCCCCGTATGACGTCATATTGAGTCGGATTGACTTGAAACGTGGTATAAATATTCCTTGACATTTCAGACATGCGATCAAAGTGAAAAAACTGGAAATTTCAATTGCATATGAGCTGTGCGTGCGTATATGCGCGCGCGCGTACGCGTCCGTCCGATTTTTTCAATTTTTCAAAAAATGTTCCAAATGGTCTGAAACGTGTGCAAAAAAATTTTGAGCTCGATTGGAGCATACAAATATTTCAACGCGCGCGTACGCGCACGTTTTAAGAGAAAATATGAATTTTGAGAACATGAGTAGAATGCGCATAACTTTAAATATATGTGACGTAAATTTCATTGAAAAATTCTATTTCATTAATGAGATATGATTGAGAATGTGTTTTCATATAATGACGTCATAGTGACGTCACGGTCGACTGATCACAATGATACATTAGATTTGCCGTCTTTGGGACATGATGCATACATGATATAATTTTGAAATTGACAGGCAGCGGACTTTCTGAGCTAACCTCTGCACAACTTTTGAGGAGAAATAAAGAAGAAGAAAAACAAAGAATCCGTACAGATACAGAAGGTGATCCGAGAGGATACTCGGATCACCTAAAAACAAAACAAAACCATAAAAATATGGCCAATTCAGTAAAACACATTTCCAAAGTGACCAAGTGCCACTGAAAGACTGGCCCACTGTACCTGGTCGAATGTCCTTCTTGGCGTCTGCTGGATTGCTTGAAGAGTTGTTCTGTTGTGGTTGGGGGGATGTTGGGCTGGACGCAGGGGTGTCAGGAGGGGGTTCCTGGGGAGGCTTGGGTGTCCCGTAGTGGTTACCTGGAAGAAAAGGAGGGGAAAGTTCTTGTGTCATTGCCAAATGCACACACACACACACACACAAAATCAAAAATAGCTGATCAAAAGAGTTTATAAAAGATTGGAATGAAATGGACATGGATGCAATCACTACAAAACCTACACTTGTATCACTTACAATGTGTACATTTGAAATATAAATATCATATAAGGACGCATGGTCCGATATTGATATGGTACAAAATGTGTACAGAATCAACATGGACAAAATATGATGACTTTCTTGCTTTGGATCCTTCAGGCACTGGCCAGCCTTTGAGGCTGGTTGTGATATAGGTAATCAAACTCTTAGGCATATTCCAAGAATGGGCTTCCTGGGATCAAAGATAGAATAAATAAAGCTACAGAGTATAATAGTCAAAGTCAAATATATCATAGATACAATGTACACGTACATGTATCTCAGCTGAGAAAATTGAATGAAGGTTATATCTACAACTCTAAGCTGAGAATGCATGAATGGTTGAGACTCTGGTTGAATGTCGGTGTTCTCTACTAAAGCATTGAATGGTCTGTCTCTAAATAGCACACTGTCAATTATGATGTATCTTTCCAAGGCGGCTTTGGGGAAATGCAGAAAAGATCTAACACAGAAGTAATGCATAGAGTAGCGCTACATGTTATGGGTTTTATTCAAACAAACAAACAAAAAGAGAAAAATGATAAATGCCAGGATCCCCACTTCAGACTCACACTCATGGTCTTCAAATTCAAGCATAAACTGTAACACAAACACTGTGTACCATATCCCTCCTTGTATCCATTAAAAAAAAAAAAAAAAACTTCATTAAAAACAAAAGATAAAAAATCACAATACTACAGAAAATATAATCTGCTGCTAGAGTCTCTCAAAATAAAATTCTGATTCAGAATGCCATCTTAAAAAAAATGGCAGTGAACTGGAGAGTTTAAAGAATACCTATTCTGCCCAGAAGTATTGGAGGGGAGTAGTATTTGGCAGATTTGTAACCATCACATAATATCATGCAGTCCTTTTTACTCCAATCATAGCTAGCTATATAGATTCACATCTTATCATGCCATGTTTGCCATCTTTAGATTATTACAGCTACCTCAAAATCAATACAATCCATTCGCTTACTGAACTGAAGCAGGGTTTTTCCCCTCTGCCCACATTGTCAACTTTGGTGGGTTTGGAAACTCAGCAATACACTGGCCCTATCAGGAAGCAAAAACTTACTAAAATGTGCTGCACATTGTGGGTAATGAAAATTCACTGAGCAACAAACTAATCGATCAATTGTACGTCTCGCTCACATTAGGTCTTGCATATGATTTAAAGATTTAAAACTATCATCGACTAATATGAGGAAGTCCATATGATAAATTCATCTATCAAACGCTCAATACTTTGATTCATCATTACATTTCATTTGTGGTGCCTGTAATTACTCATGGGGAAACGATTTTAAAGTAAAAGGGCAAAATAACCAAGCACACAAAGATACAATAATGTGGGACTACAATTTTGATGCTCACAGAATGTGATGCACTATGCCTTGGGTTTTCTATTGCGTTGTTATTTCAAGCAACAGAGGGTACTGTAATATCATACTTAGGTTTACTACAAATATGAATGTACAAGTGTATGTTATATTTTAAAAAAAGAGAGAGAGAGAAAATAGAACACAATTAATATATCAAAACCCCAATGTGACATTTGCCGCTGGACTGAAATATAGTGATAGCTGCCAGAGCAGTTCAGTATTCCACAGTTAATACAAAAATCGTGAGACGTAATGCCTGAATGTACTGGCAGTGTACATTGTATGCCTGAAGTTTGTGCAGATGAACACTATAATGTGAAATCGTTGAACAGTGCTCCATGTGAAAGTAATCAATATCCAGTATCATCTTTTTTCTTTTCTTTTTCTTTTTTACATTTCATGTAGATCAGCTTTTCCACTGTATACACTGTACGTGTCACGAAGAAGTTGTACACAAATGTGTTCAAAGCAATTCATTTTGAGCAGTATTGAATAGTATCTAAATAGTTTTCATGGCTGGCATATCAATATCAAAATTGTACCAGATACAACCTTCCAAAACTTTTGCAGTCAAATTGATGGCATGTAGAATGACAGGACAACTTGCTATCAAATGCATGGATTAATCTAATTCGGGATTTTTAAAAAAAAAATAAGATGCACAGTCCTACAATGTACATGCCACTAGAATCTCTGATATTGTGTAAATATTGAGCTATTGGGGGTTGTTTATTTCGAATTTTCATGCTATCATAATTAGCAGTCAGGAGACCTTGACAGTTTCTAAAATTGAGCAATCAAAACGGAAAAACATTTCTGTTCATTTTCTAAGTACAGTACATGACTGTCAAAAAAACAAAAAAACTCTCTCAAAAGATTTGGCACTACAATGCACACCTGGTTTGACAGACACAGATTGTTGCATACTGTGTATTCCTCAGCTTGCAACGTGAAAGGACGATGTACTATACATGGGGAGTTACTTGTATACCAGATGTCAATTTCCCAGGGTGAGACATACTGTAAAACATGATATATTCGCGGCATGAAAATTTCGCCACCTGGAGCCGATGACCTTTCTCGCGGCATGAAATTTTTGAAAAATTGCCACTAGCGTCCAATGCATATTGTGTAGGCAAGCACTTTCGCGTGCATTTTAATTTCACGAATGTTGGCACTAGTGAAATTCGCGAAATTAAAATGCACGCGAACATTCATCGTTTTACAGTACATGAGATCAAGGGATTGATAATTTGGTTGCATTTCCTCAAACTCTGTGATCCCTTTAAAAACCATGCATGTTGTGCCCTTTAGTTGTTAATAGCAGGTACACCTTCCAAGCTAACAATGTGGTTTCAAATCCATCATTCGCTATTCAGCTTCAAAGTCTCTTTAGAGTACACACACTCAATAGCGATAATTCAAAAGATGCACACTACCAAACCAAACTGCTTTCGAGACCTCTTGGAAAAAAAAAACGGAAAAAAAAATCTCAAGATTTAGTTCAAATGAGACATGTGAAGGGCTCTACTATGTAGACTGCTACCCCTGGTACTGTTATTGACATAGTTTACCCATAATTTGGACAATATAGCGAGAAGGGAGTCTGTGCGGGACTGCGCCTGCGAGCATGATGATATGCAAATAATTGCCGCATTCATTGCCAATCCGCAGTTGAAAGGGACCGTGCAAATTTAGCTCGTGAATAGCATTTAGTGCAGGCACTGGGGCACGCTCACAAAGGGCGACTGGCACGCTTGAAAAGCCAAATGATTGAGATAGGCTTCCAGTACAAAATGAATTTACGGGAGAAAAAAAAAATCACTTTAAAAAATTGCTATCATTCCATTGCTCTTCTTTTGATACTCTCCAAACATGGATGCACACTGTGAACAGCCCCCATTTAATAACCAGCATCAACAACAGGTTGTAGCATCAAGTCGAGCTTACTAAAAAGGCTATGAGACATGAGAAGAATGCTACGGCAACACACATTACACGATTATCGCTATAAAACCCAGCTCATGATACAGCGCATCATTGGACAAATTGAAATGTCTGAGCTCTGTAACACGCTCATATAGCAGCTCTTTTGCTGGATTATCGAGGCACCTTTCCCACAAGACTCTTTCTCCTATCGAGAAAAGTATCGCACCAAGTAATCGTAGCTTTCACGATTTTAAAGGGCACAATAATAAGGAAAACCAACGTACCATTCACATCATACATGTTCAACTTTGCTGCCACGAGTCCATGCACAAAATCCCATTTCATTATGCCGTTGGCACTAGGGCTTTAAGTTTACCACGTATGTGCACATCAATCTAATAAATACTTCACCAAAATGGTTTCCTAGATACGAATGGGGAGCTAATTATCAGGCAGACGCTGCACTGGAACGGCGGCGAAAACACTATGTCATGGCAATGATATTCATTTAAATATTCTATATACACTCATTTGCCTCTGAAATTTGCTCTGAAAGGTTGACAACTGATGAGACCCGCTTTGGTCTATCGCTTATTCTGCTTTGTTGATAGTATTGTCTTAATTAACTAACTAATTAATCATATCACCAGGCATAGGTAAAGCATATTTAAAGAGTTGTGACTCATCCGATATGAGTGCTGTCCAGCAACTTTGTTGTCTTTGTGGCAAAAGGGAGAAAAAAACAAAAACTAACAGCATTTTATACTCGTAAGCCATACGTTTTACTGAAAGATAATTTAATCTCACCAATACTTGTAAAGTTGTGTACAACCACTGAATAGTCCTTCACACTGCACACGTTTGCACACATTTTTTTTAAAACTTTTACTATTATCATCTTTTAGACATTACAAATGTTTGTTAAATACAGAGTGAACAAAAGCCATTCAAGCTACATCAAAATTGAGTGAAACAAACAAGCGGAGTACTGGGACACCCATCAATGTACTGGAACTTTGCAGGCTACATAATTTGACACCATAGCACTGAATAATATACTGTATGAAGCCGTGATTACCAGCAAAAGCTTATGCCAAGAATTCTTTTTTTTTTTCCTCAGGGTTGTCAACAACAACATCAACAACAACAACAATAACAGCACTGAGGACAAATATACAACTTTTACGCTAGTACCAAAAAATAGAATACAAACTGCACATTTAGCATATTTTAGATATTTTAAAACTTGCAAATGAGGACACTGTGTCTGTGATCTCACTGAATATCTGCAAACTGGCAGAAGATACATTTGTATCTGTCCTTAGATGACAGGTTATTCACTTTGGCCCAAAGTGTTTGAAAACAGACCTAACCAGAGAAGATCTACATTGTACATGTAGCACCCTAGGAGCTTCCTGGACCCTGACCTCCAGGGACTTACAGGTACCATTTTATGTATTCACCATTCATTCATGTACAATATAAAGGGGTCTTATGCTGAAATACCAAGTTGTGGACCACCCTGCCACTGAAAACAGCATACAGTAGATATTCCATCAAGCCTCGCTGTTGCCGATTTACATCCTTGTATTATCCTAAGTTGTTGAAAAATTACGGTATATGATACAATTACATCACATACATGTATGACATACATGTGTGATATGATACAATTTATATTTGTACCATACTAGAGATCTCTGCATCACTTCATCAAACGCAGAAATGCTAGTGTACAGAGCCAGCGGAAGATATAATGGCACTTGTTAATGACTATTCATGCTTTAATAACTATTCTTACTACATTGATTTCATAACTGATGTGTGTGTATGTTTGTGTCTGTGTGTTTGAAGAGTACATGAAGATTTTCCTACAAGTATTCTCCATTACAAGAGAAGGTAAAGATTTGTGATACCACAGTTCAAAGACCAACTTCAATTCAATTCAATTCAATTCAATTCAATCATCTATCAATTCTTTTAACAAAATATAGAATATAATGTGTCGTAAAAACTGTACAAAAAAGTAAAATTAAAAAGATAGTGACTCCAACTGACTTTATTAATAAGTTTCAACAACTTTAATACAAGCACACTTCACAAAACAACTTAATTACTGTAATGCCAGAAAAATTCGCAGCATGAAACTTTTCTGAATTGGTGCCGACAGCCTTTTTCACAGTGCATGAAACTTTCACGACTTGCCATTGGCATTCAATGCCTTGTGTGGAGAAAGCTTTGGCGAATCCTGGCTCCATGCAAAATTTGCTGAAGTTTCATGCACATGAAAATTTTTGTTTTTACAGTAATATGCTGATTACTTCTTTTCTTTTCTTTGTGTGTGTGTGTATGGGGGGGGGGGGGGTACACCTGTATATCGTTTGAACACTGCTGAGATTCATACAGACTGCAAATTCATTCCCCAGTATATCCTACTACGAATCGGCTCATATACCAGTGACACCCACTTTCACGTCTTTCTCTACTGACTGCAGAATGCACATTTTGCGCAGAATGTTGCTAACGGACTCACCATACGAAGCGGACGACACCAGTGCTGGTGGTATATCCAGATATATCAATCCAAAGCATGCTACGACAGCGTACAGCGAAGCAGAGAAAGCTACAGGGTGATCTGTAGACTCGGGGCAGACTGTGGAAGGTGCTACGCTAGTTCTGACACCTTCCTACCCTATAATACTGCCACAGTGTGGCTGCTTTTGGCTTCCGTCACAATGGAACTCTTGGAGCGAGGAGCATTCTATACACGCAGCCACTGGCGAACCTCTCTGGTGAAGGCCATATCATATTATGATTGCAATATCTCTTACAACTACAACAACAACAATGCAGGCAGTTGCGGTTTGAAGCAAATAAAACAGACATACGCACCACTATTATTCATGAATGTCCCTCAATGGAAAGGTGATAGTGGCATTCTCAGGGAATTCAACAAAATACACTCTTAAAGAATACCTATTGTGACAACATCTTCCTAAATGAAATGGACTTCCTTATTGGTACACGAAACAATGCATGGGTTTCTCAAAAAGTTTTGACAAATGCTTAGTGTTTGGTTGTTCTGGTAGCCTAAATGCATCAAGGACTGTGACACACACAGAGCCAGCATGGCCCGATTTCTTTTGATGACTGTCTATTCATCCAATGTTAGTAAACACTAACTCTTTTTGATGAACACCGAGTACTTGTGTCTTTTGTTTGTCAAGAAAAAGGGGGGTGAGCATGAACACTGGGACCATCATCACAAGACCTCATCAACGAAGAACCTACATGCAACTGCATACGAAGTGTGCACTCATGTTATTACATGAACTTTGTTCATTGTCGATGGCTAGATGTGGTTATCCCCAGTAAAAAAATGTGTTTGGCAACAACTGCTGATAGTTACCTTGCCTTTCTGATACAGTACACAGAGGAGGCTTGGAATGCAGTACAGTGCAATGTCAACAGGAACTGTCAACAACAATAAGTCAATAAAAATGTTGACGAGAGAAAAAAAAAAGTGCAATCAACAGGTAAATTCCTGCAAGCACAAAGACATGGGAATTTCTTTTGTTCAGTGATTACACATGCCCACATCCGGGAGGCCAATAAGATTCAGGACTCCAGAAAGCAGTGGGCACTGACCACAGCGACAAGCATGTGTTCCAACCCGAGCAAGAAATGCAGCTAGTAACGTTTTGTGGTCACACAAGTTGTCCTGGTATATCTTTTATGTTGCAAAAGTTACATTCACACGGTGTTCCTTCACTTCAATTTAAGCTAACTTCGACGATAAGCTCTTGCCCCCATAACTACAAGTGAGAGTCCCAATCAATGATTAAACCACAGATCCAGAAGTTTTGCAAGGATCCCAGTATGAGGGGCACTGTATTTACATTCAGGAGGTCGACTCGATAGCACAGGAGAATGAGGGTTTCACGGAGGAGTCACGCTAACTGCAAGTTCGTTGATTACCCCGTCCCCACGTTGCTTAATTACGGCTTGTGGAGAAATATTGTGGTTTATCATTATTGAGTAATCTTTGAGTTAGCCAACTTTCCAGTGCATCTACATGGTACTCATCTATGAACTGATCATCAAAGTTAACTTGAAGGTAAGGAGCATTGTGTGAATGTAACTAGAGAGTGATTTATTTACTCTTTCTCCTTACAATGCTGTACACACATCTCTGCTGTCTATGTACCATACTTTAAAGATTACCATCAAATAAACATGCTACAATAAAAGCTAACACACTCACACACACAGGCACACATGCCAACAAAACACAAAAACAAAAAGATAAAGAGCTGATGATGATAACGTGATGTTCTACTGGTCTTCGATTACACAAATCTGAATAAAACTAAAATAAAACCCCGAAAGAAAGCCTGGAGGCCTACCTTCAAATATGCCACTCTCCAAGAGGTGTCCACTTTTCTCCAAGGCAAGGAATTCATCGACTGTCAGGAATTTGTAGTCAACTCCATCTACCTCGCCCTTGCGCGCTGGTCTGGTTGTACCTGGAGAACATGAAAGACATCCATGCATATATGACATCGGAAATCCGCAGAATATGCAATATCTAAACTCCAGCCCTTGAAGACATTTGTGACCCGCGACAACGGTTTCAGGCAAAAGTCGCAAGAGCAAATTTCCTCCTAGGCGGGGTACAAAGATCTTCACCATTATTTTTGCCGATTTAGGTTTTTTGCAGAAATCGAATCTTTGATATGTTTTCTACATCTACACTAAATTTCATAGCATAAGACTACGTTTTTCCTATCGAAAATGGAATTTTAAGCACCCTATGTTGGATCGCACTCGTCAGTTTCGAGCTTCTTTCGAACGCCGCGCCAATATCCCCAGCGTTGCTACGGCGCAAGGTCTCGCATGCGATTGGCTGGCGCGTCGCACACATTTACATAATTCGGCTTTCGGAGATACCAGTTGCAGCGTTTGGGGAATGCTTTGTCCACGCATGCATGATTACATGCTCCATTGTTCTTGCTATAGTGGTTTACACGCTGTAGTGCATGCTCTTCGTTTGGCTTTCTATCCAAACTATTCTACCGCAATGTTCGACAACAGCAGTGAAACAAATATCATTTAGCACGACATAATCGTGTGAAAAGAAAAAAAAAACTATAGTCTACTTGTACATGTAGTAAAAATTATGACAGCACACTGACTCAATGTAGATGAGAGGAAAGGAGAGGTCACATGAAACCAGTTATATTCAAATACTACACATCAAGATCGCACGAAACTAACGAGTCGTGTTTGTTTGTTTGTTTTAATATAATTAACACCACCGAACAAGGCAACATATGCACGGCTTGTAAAAGCAAAACAAACAGAAAACGTGACCTTTGCCAGCACTGGCATTTTTCTGCCTATACAAAAGGGTCGCCAATGATAAAGTCAAATCAACAACAATGAAAACGCGATTTGTAAATGTGTGGATTCGCCACCCGCTCCTGTTACATGCACAATGGTCATGGCGTGTGGATGCCATTACGTAATGCGTGCGCCCATACACATGTACACCATACGTGCAATTATCATATCCGCCATCTTGAAAGACGTAATGGTAAAACAAACCCGAGCGAACCGCATTGTTTTTCGGCTCCATACGCTGAGCCCCTAGGAAGGGTGCCCGGGAAATTTGACTCTCTCAGTGAGCCAATCAGAAGGCGATGTGGTTGCTAGAGGCGGAGCTTAACATCGATTGGCACCATCGTACGGATGGGTGATTCTCACCTCGCATCGCCGCTCGGACATTGTCTTTGAGAAAGAAGTGAATCTTCAAAGCCCGTTTTCTCGCAATTTTGTCAGGCTTACAACTTAAAAAGTGCATTTTATTTCGCTTTCCATGCCCACTTATGGTGCCAAAGAATGCAAGTGTTTTATATCAATGCAAAGCTTAGGAAATGGGCAATGTGATTCAGTAAAAAAATGAATTTTCAAAATGCCCGACTTTTGCCTGAAACCGTTGTCGCCGGTCACATTTGGCCACATGTACAATGTACATCACCTCCCAAAGTATGAATGTAACCAGTGTAGTAAAAAGAAACAGGGCAAGAGCTTTGTAGCATTTGGGGAAAGGGGGGGGGGGGGGAATTGTAACCTTTTCTACATGGAACTGTTCTCTGGAGTTGCAGAGTCAGGTGGAGTACCTAAAAGAGATTTCTCAGTATACAGAGTAGAATTTTTTATTCTCTTTATGCTTCCAATATAGCAAATCAGGTAAATCAGAATGCAAATTAAGGGATATGTTGTGCTGTTTTGCTTCCATAATTTTTCCTGCACCCAGCAAGCACCAGGCACGTGCAGCTGTGGTTGCTATGGCAATGTAAACACCGAGAAAATCTTCGTGCAACTGACATTAATGATACGGTACTTCGGCATTCTACACGGCATGTACTGTTGGTGGCTAAAATTAGAACTGCTCCACTACCCCACACCCTCTCATTTTCTGGCGAACCCAGTTATATCTTTCTACAGCAGGATCACAAGTCTCTGCCAAAATATTGTACATTCCTTGGATGATATTGGTTTGCGTTCACTTTCCTATTATGAAAAGCCTGTACAGCATTAAGTATATGTCCTTCAAGAAATATGAATGCTGTAATACTTCCCAGAGAGAATATTCTGTATTCGCCGGTGATAAGGCCATACTATTTTTAACAAAACTAAAGCAGTAAAGTCGGGGTGAGGCCTACATTATGCCAGCACAAGCAAATTACTGTATTGTCTTTCCAACTCAAAGAATCACCTGCCTTACTGATACACATAATCATGTATGGGACTATGTAATGTGCCGATTGTTATTATTAGGAAACAGGTGGAAACACGTAGATATAACAAAGTTTCTTATAAAAAATAACGTAGAAAATAACGAAGTTTTGCTCAGAACAAAATCCCTCTGATTTTTTTTGTTTTTTGTTTTTTATCACCAAAGTATTGGGATGTGGCTCATCCTGCGTTTTGGCCTTATCGCCGGCGAATACGGTACACTGAAAATGCAGGATACATCAATGATCAATTTTAGGGAGAGACAGATTTCAGTGTACTTGGGTATCTGATAATGTTTCTTTTCAAGGTCTCCAAATGGCTTTAAATTACCAGTTTTATACATCTTCAATGAGCATTTGTGATTTAAAAAAAAAAAAATACTGTTCATAACAGCTGCAGAGCTTTCATTTCCATGAAAAAAAGACTTCGAAAAAATTATCATCATTATGATATCAATATCATGATTGTTATGTAATATCACTATTACTTGTATTACTATCATTGCTATTAATATTTCTTTTTATTACTATCATCATATCAAAACAACAACCACAATGATTGCAAAGAAACCTAGTTCTTGAGTTTTGGTAGAAACTACCATTCTCTGATTCCCCTTTGACACACAGCAGGACGTTTTGATCCAGGCAGCTTCGTGCCCGCCTTTGGCTCTAGCAATGGGCTTGCTTTGTGGTGAAGCGGCATGGTACTTGGTAGGGATGGGGGAGGGGATGGGGGAAGAGATGTTGAAAGCTGGGGGGGGGGGGGGGATAGGGAGCCTCCTTGTATGAAATGAAGCCAGCATTAAGCTGTACTACATAACTACGTAGGCTCATGAAGAACTGCTTGAGAATATCATATTTATTTGCCTGAGTGCACACTATTTAGTCAAGTGTCCAATATATTTCCATGTGTTAAATGCCCAATCTTAAGTTTTGGTCGCCCCAGGCAGGTGTGTATGAGAGTTTAACACACCTTGCCTTATAATGCGTTGAAAGTTTCATACACAGATACAGTATCTTTTTTTTTCCAAAAGACTGATTTTAAAGGTTAGAATTCCTGAAAAAAAGAAAAGAAAAAACAATTACATCCTTATCTAAATAATATTGGGAGAGAAAAGTTATCATTTAGAAAAGACTAAAAATGAAAAAAAAAAACACCTTTTGAACAATTCATAACATTTGAAGGGAGAGTCATATTTTTTTCAAACAGTTTCGCTGAGTGTTTCACTCGTAAAACTCTCTGTATTCATTTGATCCACGTACATTTTTTAGGAACTTCCCCCTCCCCCCTCACGAAACTATATAACAATGTGCTCTATCTTATCTTCTTCCCCTGAAATACAATTTCTGTCAATAGCACATTCAGAAAGATGACTCTCTAGAACAACTCATGAACTTTGAATACAGTTCCCAAGTTCATCGTCTGCTTACCGAGCCCATTATTAATTTGTACGTGATTGATAGCTGCCACACGGGTTAGCCATTCAAAGCGCCACCTATTGTGCGCTGCATCACAACAAAATTGGCTCACCGGTGCAGCTCCTAACGGCAATCGCCCAAATACTTGGCATACCACTGATAACAACGACAGCGCGCACTTTTCTAATCCTGACCTTCAGGCGGCACTCACAGATATTGTAGACAGGTCTGTTTCGGCCATAAATACAATTTCCACTGCAAAATACATGGTATTATAAAACACGCATATTGCAGTGCAGCTTGCAGCATGTGGCTGAAATTTGATTACTCCACTTATGCAGATGCTATACGCAGGTATTTCTTGCTGCACGTTTTCTATCAAGAGCAGACGACACTAAATTGCATTACTCGGGGGTATAGATGAGGGTGACAATACTTTGTCTCGCCAGGGGCTATCCAGTTTGCAGATGGATACTTTTAGAGTTTACTCATCTGTTAAAAACTGACGTCCGTTTGCAAAAGAGGCAGAATGATGGTTACAGTAGTGGCATTATTGAAATTGTACAAGTAGAACAGACTCATTGTGTATGCAGTGATTTTGATATTGTAAATTGGCAAATTTATGATAAAAAAGACTGAATATTTGCAAGTGCATTACTGAAATCTTGACTGGCTTAATGCGCACACTTATTATTCTGAAATCACAAAAAAGAAAGGGATACTCGCTATCAATGAAGAACTTATTCTAAGGCATCATTTTACCTTAAATTGCTAGTAGTTGTATAATCTAAAAAAGTACCCAATAAAACAACTCCCTGCAAGGAAACCACTCTTGTGTCATGTTCTATCAAAGGCAAAGGTATTTATTTCATTTAATTGTTTGTTTGTTTGTTTGTTTATGGGGGGAGGGCTAGGAGTTACATACCACTGGTCTGATCATGAAATCATATACGGCAGTATACTGTACATTTGCATATCAATTCCTATGCTAACTTTAGTACCGTACAGCGAAAAGAAGCTACTGCCCAGCAAGTAGCACTCTTTCTTTCTAAGGGACCTATTTTATACAAGTTTAAAAGGTTTTCAGTAGGATTCTCCAAAACAAAGCAAAATACAAAATAGTACAATGCAGTTAATTGCATTTAAATGTTGTAATTTGCTTTACTTCAAGACTAGTAATTTTTACTTCTGATTTGTTTAAAACAGTATTACCAATATGTGTAAACATTATAAGTTATTAATCGAGGCGAAATTTTGTTTGTTCACAACCAGAGAAAACTATTTACCTTGTTACCAATCAGATGAACCTCTTCCAAGATTGAAAGTTATGTTCCAAACTTGAATATATTCATTTTGTGTCACATTTACCTTGGTATATGTGACAGCAGAAATCAATTTCAATTTAAATTCATATTCAACTCTTACTTTCTGAGAGAATTCCTTGCCAACAAGGAAAGTTCCATTTTGGGATAAATGTCTCCCTCTGAACTTATACAGTATAAACTTCTAGCTTGAAAACAATTTTTTTTTCAACCCAAATGTGAAGATTTCTGCATTCTTTCAGACTGAAATCCATCAACCCTGGACAATGAAACGGGGCACACTTACAAGGCACTGTGCGGACATAGAGATTTTCCCTGATTGTCTGTTGCAGCTCATGATCTGGGGATCCCTTTGGCATGCGCAAGCTCAGGTAACGTCGTAAGTCCTTTGGAAGATTTTGCCCTGGAGGTGAAAAAAAGCATCCACAATGTTTTATTTAAAAAGCTGTCTGCTAGATGATTGTTATCAAAGAGTTGAGCAGCAGATAGAGAGAGAGAGAGAGAGAGAGAAGAAACAAAGCCAAGAACCCAAGAGATACAAAATGCGGTAAGCTTTATTAAGTTGAAAAAATGAGTGTCACAAGCCCTACATTGTAGCTCTTAAGCCTAACACGTTCTGTCTGACCTAAAAAAATAAACCACTTTCTACATAAACACATACAGCATACACACATACATGCAAACAAACATGTATACAAACTGACAGACATGCACCCAACACTCACACACCAGTCACTTCCAAATCACCAGACAAAAATGCTCAAGAAGAGTCATACTGTAAAAGTGGAAATCTTCGGGCGAGTAATTTTTCGCCCTTAGTAGGGTAAGATGAATTTTGAGTGTTTTGAATTTTGCGGACAGTCGCAACAATTGAGTGAACACTTCAAACAGCTCATCACTGTCACCGCAGTTAAGGGCTTTGGCAGCATACATGTAATGTATGTCCTGTGAAAGGTTACTGATCCACGCTACGACAGTGGATTCACTCACACTACAGGACTAGTGAACATGAAGAAAACTTCAAATACAGGGAAAGCAACAAGCATGAAATTCGAACTCTTATTTTTTCGTGCTAATTTAATATCCTGTGAAATGCATGCAAATTTTCACTTTTAAGTAGACCAACTGGGGGGGGGGGGGGGGGGGGGCAGTCTGACAAGAAGTTCAGTGTCACACCTGGGACAAATCTCTTGGCCAGTGCCAGTAGACGTGTCTTCATCAGCCCGATACATTACCATACAAAAATCAGACTAGAATTACTTTATTGCCTGCATTTGCATAACAAATAACAAACTCCAAAACTGACCAATGTGCTGATCAATGTAACTAAATATTCACCAAACTGTAAAGCAAGAAATATTCACAGGATGAAATTTTTGCAAATTGCCACAGGCATCCAATGCATAATACTGTACACAAGAACTTTCGCGGGCATTTTAATTTTGCGAATGTTGGCTCTTGCAAAATTCACAATATCATAATGCACGTGAAAATTTCTGATTTCACGGTATACACTTTCAAGTGATCAAGGCTACTAGTCTTGCAATAATACATGTATCTAACAGGTTGAGTTAGACATCGGATACTTGTGGTCAAAATCCTGCGAGGATCTTTCTCACCGAGTAGCATCCATCACTGCGTAAAGCTGCCACTAAGGTGGGATATCTCGGGCAGACTATGGGATTTTTTGCCACGATTATGGTCAGCCAAGAATATGTATTTCTTCTAAGACCGGAGATCAACACTCAAACGGGAAGAGGAGATGAGGCGCGAGGACGGGGAAACATGCAGAAAGAGAGAAAGAGGTGTTGAGTTTGGTGGAATCAAGAAAAGAGGAGAAAGGGGATGGGAAAAGGGAAACAAGAGGGTGGGGGCGGGGGGGGAGTATTCTAGAAAGTTAGAGATGGATGCTGGCAGTACAGATGAAAGAAAAGAATGGTGTGGAAGAATGGTAGGGACAAACAAACAAACATAGAATGACAGACAAGGAAAAAGAAAAAAATTGACAGAGACATCTCCAACGTGAGACGTGCCTATTTTCTTGCACGCACATAACCATCATACGTGTATGAGCATTCCAGTTTAAAAATCACCACACAAAATTTGCACAACAACACATACAAGCCTATTAAACGAGTGTCAGCAAGAGACTGAAGTATAATGGGTTTGAAAATGTCAAATCACCATGCGACCCCTAGAGATGCCGTAAATCGCTTTAATTTACATGTAAAATACGCCGTGGCTTTACCCGAAGGATGCAGAAATGCCAATCCTATCACTTGCCTGCACTCTGCAAACAGATTATCTGTACTGCTAACATAGTGTAGGTATTTCATTATCTTGTCATGTACTGGATTCTGCTGATGAGAGCGAGTCACAAGACAAGTGATCTCATTTTCTTATCCATTGGTAAGAAATTTTCATATCAAATATTTCCACACTCAGTCCTGTCTGAGGACAAGAGGATGGAACTGATAATAACTCATGACTTTGTACGTGGTGCTAGTAGTAGGAGAAATTATGATGACCACTACAATCAGAGCCCCACATATGGTCTTTAGTCTAATCATACATTGTGACCATGTCCTATGGCATAAAAAGCTCCTGCGGATGACTTTACAATCATATGTACAGTGTGCACATTAATATCTTTTTTTTTTAAAATCAATGTAAGGTACGGATCAAATGCGATGGAACTCAAGTCCAAATCTAATACTATTTTCTGGTTGGCTCTGATAAAGCTGATATTTGGCAGTCCTAAAAATATAACTGCTAAGAGCCAAATGACATCTCAGCATTCCCCTGTCTCAGAAATTACCAGGGCTTTGAAAAAAAAAGAGCAATTTTGTATTGTGATCAAGGTTGCATAAATAACTACAACTGTAGAATAAAATCAGACAAATAGAACTGAAGCAATTTCATGAGAATCGGCCACAAAATGAGAAAGTAACCAAATTTGAAGGTTAAACGTGTCTACACTGAATATACATGTAGGCCTACATCATGTACAGAAATTGGAGGAGGCTGAAATGTCATCACATAACAGTGACATGTGCACAAAGAATGTTATAAATATCATGTATTTGGTGAGTGATCAGCAACTCTCCATTATTCTTTTCCCCATGGAGACAACAATAATTTGATGTGAAGCTTATCTTTATTGACTTCCGGCAAATATGGATACTTCACGAAGATTTGTGCAATTAATAGCTAAAATGGGAAACCTGTGGGGTGATGACATCACCGCCTCTGTAGATTTGAAAGTGTGGTTTTAACTTACTGTATGGTATAGGTTCATGAAAACATGAAATGTTAGAACCTTCCTACTTCAGGCCTAGTGATGATAGTATCTCTATCATTATGTTTGTCTAATTTTACTCAGGGTGTGATGTCATTGTCATTCATCGCCATGGAAACTGGTTATAAATAACCTCACCTGGCCTGCTGCATGTTTATGCATCTACATGTACACCTGGTTCCAACCCAGGCTATGACAAAATACTGTGACATCACTACTTCAGTACTCTATTTATTACAATGTTCACTTGAACACAGGGAGGAATGACACTCTGAGGGCACGGAATGCTATATCTCCCCAACTGCTTGCTGAGACTTCCCAAGAAATAGACAGACATGCTATACACACAGACAGACAGACAGACAGTATGTGTGTGTGTGTGTGTGTGTGTGTGTGTGTGTGTGTGTGTGTGTATGAGAGGAAAGAGGAGAAAGATAAACACAACTGGTATAAATGCTGACACAGTGATACATATTACTTTTTGCAGAAGTTTGCTGGGCTGTCCTAATCTTGCCACAGGTATTTAAGATTAATGTTGGTTGTATCACCATGGAAACCAGTCAGAAGGTCATGCATGGCAAAACACTCCTGGCTAAATGAATGTGCAATCCCAGAATTTGCATTCCCAACACTACTTCTCATATCTTCTGTGGGATTTTATCCACATATCAATTTCAAACCCACTTAAAAAACATAACAAAACAAAACAAAACAACACCTACATTATACCCAAGTAATGTGAAATCAATTTGGGAAGCCTTTGGGATGCATTTAGGATATGAAACTCTGAAGACAACAATCAAAATTGAGAAGAAAAGTTGCCTGAAATATTGATGTTGAGCAAGCATGTACGTGCATACATTGTACATCTCTGTCACAATGGTTTGATATAATTTACACTTTAAAGTCTGTCTATCAAACATACAGTACTTGGAAAAAGTGGACATGTGCTGCCATTATTACAAGAAAATTGATTCAGTTATTGAGAAAAGACCTAATTCTCACTTACTAATATAACTCTTTATAAATAAAACATTCCTTCCTCAAGCACAGTGCAATGGAGAAGTAACATGTACAGGAATTAAGGAGACAATGAGTTGCATAACAGTGACGTAATCTTTGAAGGCTTCCATGGCGTTAAAAGGTTGGGTGGTAGAAGGCTTAACAGTGCATCACATATTCTTTTTTGGGTACATATGTGGCCCTGAAAAGTCGAGAGTGGGTAGAAACGTCCAGAGTGGGTACGCCTGTTAAGGGCCACATACATACCCAAGAAAGAATATGTGGTGCACCAGTAAGCCTTCTACCACCAAACATTGATGTAAATTAGTATCCTAAGATAAACAGTATGACGTGATTCTATCAGAATATGTTGGAAGATCACAGGGCAATAGTAGTACTCTCAAGCCACCATGGCATCTTCCACAGATGATGAGAACATGCCATAAACACCACCCAAATACTGTCACTACGTGTATAAACAGTATAGACACCAGGGTATCTGTCATTTTTTCGTATCAAATCCCCAACTTCTGAAAATCCGAGCACTACAAGGATATGAAAGAAGTTGCAAGATTGACACTGTTAGCTACAAATGATTTTTGATAGCACACATTATTAATATTATTATTTTTTTTTTACATACATGTATATCATGACCTCAATCATACTGATTTCATCACTTTCGTGAAAAATATAGTTGTACCTTCAAAACTACTATCCTCATACCTTCAGTGGCTAGTACATCAATGACAAGTGCTGGTTTTGTTTTGGTTCTATTTTGTCTTGTTTTAATAGAATCTAGGCCCTTCATTCAATAAACCACGAAAAATCATCTAAATTCACATTCACAACAGTATTTAAAAGCTAATCTTAAAAGGTGTAAGCAATGCCATGTTTGGAAGAGAAAATGATATGAATTTGACTCATTCCTTCAAAACAAAGCAAAGACCTAGTGCCTTTGGGCAGCACCCTTGCAGTGCATTTATAGTGGTACTGGTAGTGTGCATACAATGCTTGCAGCACTGGTAGGCACTCCTAATGACTCATGCAAATATCACAGGCCTTTACAAACACAGACACTTGGGGTTTGCACTGGTGGCCATAGCTTAGTCTTCATCTGTGATGACTTGATAGGGACCACACCTTCGTGTTAATTGTTTAACACTATACCGAGACAGACAATGAGTGCTGGTGGTAATACAATTGTACATGTGGGCCTACAGTCTTGTAAGTTTTCTTTTTTTCCCTGTTGTATCAACTTTTATAGAAGAACATAACTAGCAAGAGCATAAAACTCTCTTGATACATTTCATTTTTAGGGGTGAAGATAGTATTTTTGTTTCCCGTTGTATACATTGTTGTATGTACAGTGTATACCAAACATTATTCATCATACATGTTTTACAATATGTAGGCCTAGATGGAGGAAAGGTAAAAAGGACAAAAAAAAAAAAAGAGAGAGATACTTAAATGCAATGAATTAATGTAAGTATATGATTAACATCTTGCAAACATTGCTGTCAAAAAGCACTAAAGAGTTCAAAGAACAAATTACAGAGGTATCTCAAGTTAAAGCTAGAATAAAATCCTACATTGGTTTATTTCTACCGAGATAAAACTTCTTGTCATAACATACAAAGTAATTCACTGTAATTTTTATGATTCCATTTGACAGGAATAAGCTTTTAATATTAACGGGAACACAATGATTAAGAAATGCACTGCCCTACCATGTAGCACACTATACACAATGCACCAATAATTTCAGGGAAACATTTCTCACTGCACATCTGTCTTTATTCTATCAGGAAAAATTGGTAGACCATAGTCAGCAATGAAAAACAACAACTACAATGATTTGCATGCATTCCTTCTCTGCCCAGAACGGCTAGGAGTAATCAAGCTTGGGCTTCAATAAATTGTGAGAAAATAAAAAGCAATTTTACACAAGAGTATCATAACTGAACGCATCAGGATATCAGAACTTTTCAGCACTTTGCAGAGACATACCGGTACAACCTGCACTTTGCTCAGCATCAATCATGCATTAAATTGCAGTAGAAGACCTACAGTTTATGTGTCCCTTTTGCAATCCTGGAAATTACATCCCTTTCATATCAAAGCTGGCATACGTGTATTGTAAAGGTAGGTTATTCTGACCTTTCCTTCAAATGACAAAAATGAAACTGATGGAAGGGGAATGAAGACTGCACGTATCCATTTCCTGTGCATTTATTTGGATCCCAAAAAAGATTCCAACTGCTATCATCGGTACACATGGGGAGTAGCCTATATTTTTGTGTCACATGGGTTTATTTTTTTATTTCTTTAAAAACAAAAACAAACTCTGAGGTATATTACCATAAGATTTCATGCTTGATGTTGGGAGACAATACAGTATTTTTCAACGAGGGAAAAGTTTGTGACATCTGCAAAAGGGATATAAGACCTTTAACGGTGTACTATACACATTCGATTTCAGTTTTGATACAGGAACCACAACATGTCCTCATACATCACTTCTGTTTACTCCCTCACAGACCCAGCCTTCCATGATAGTAATCTTTTTTTGAGCCAACAAGGCAAATTTCCCTGAATAGGCACTCTACTCTGGACCTGGTCCATTGTTTGTACCTACATTTGTACTCTCACAGGTCTGCTCCACCCCCATTCATGACGCAGAATTCGTTTTTTGGCTACGGCTGCGTGGGCAGGAGAAAGAGAGAAGGTTTTAAAAAAAAAGTTCCCATTGTTCCCCTTCATGTGTACATGTCACCAGAGTGTGTCACTTGCTGTTGCATGGCTGGAACTGGCCAGTTTTTTTCTCTTTTATCCCTAAACTACTACCACTACTGCCATGAATGGAATCTACCATGCATGGAGGGCTTCACTGAGATTTTGGAAAACGTTCACCATGACAGACATGTGAAACTATATGTGGGACTACTACATTTTTTGTTTGTTTTTCAACACTTGTGATGAACTACACATAAGTAGATGTGCAGATTAGTTTCAAGTACATTTCAAATAATTCCCATTACAATCGTAAACAATACAGCTGCCTTACACCATATACGGTACTTGTACAGTTGCACCAAGCACTGACCTATACACAGTTCTATTTCAAATGATGCTCATAGATTTTAAACTGCTAAAAAAAAAGTATACAAAGATTATCAAGGCAAATTCTCATCCATTTCAATCTTCTCAGAGATTACATTCCTCAAGTTAAGTGAGATTCTGCTTTCAGTAACCACATCATTCTGCATTTTTCTCAATGTCATTTCAGGTTGAAGGAGTTAATACTGTAGCAATGCCCCTTGTTCATTCAATTATTTTTTTTACTAGGGGGGACATACAATGAAATGAAGGATGACCTCTAAATACAGGTGAATGTAAGAGTATTCAAGTCTGTCCCACCATAAAAATATGACACTGGAATGCTCTCTCCTTAATTTTGCTCTCAGGAACTTATTTATGACCCATGTCAGTTACTACAACAAACAAACATTGCAGTAAACACCACCTTTACTGCCCTGCATGTTATGAATGAGTAAGGAGTATCTTGGGGGACATATGCCCTGGACTGACACACAGGGCCATAAATCATACCAGTCTGTAAACTGCCAGTGGTTGAAGGAGTGGCATACAGGGGTCAGCTGAGGTCATTCAACACACATGATTTGGGGGGGGGGGGGGGGGGGGGGGGGATACTTGTACTGAGAGAGCATATTGGGTGAAGGATAACCTAGCCTTTCCAACCAGACTTTTCATACAGGGGTTTGTAGGGTACAGTAGTGTTGGAGAACGCAAATTTGCAATACAGTACGGACTTACATACAAAGATGAGGGTCTGTCTAGACCAAACAAAAATCAGCACAAACCAAACATATCTGGTTTTCAATTACGTGCATAAATGAAATTTATGCACGTAAATGAAATTTATGCACTGCTCAAAAATGACACTCAAAGCTCCTAATGTTTGTAAAATACACAAAACTTACAACATATTTATGAGATGGCCCCACTGGCATTAACACTGAAGTTGACGACTACGCCACATATGGCAAAGATCAGCACAAAGAAAACAATCTGTTTTTCAATTATGTGCATAAATGAAATTTATGCACTGCTCAAAAATGACACTCAAAGAGCTACTGATGCTTGTAAAATACACAAAACTTACAACACATCTGTATAGAGATGGCCCCACTGGCATTAACACTGAAGTTGACGACTACACCACATATGGCAATGATATACAAAAGCTTTCCATGGGATACTCCCATCTAAACTAGCAAAATCCCTCATGCACGCTCATTTTCCTTTGCATTCCTAGCCAGGTTCAAAAGTGAAAGCAGGGCAGCATTGTGCTGCAGACACCTTGGAATTTTAATTCCTCCTGAAAGTGACAGTTTTTCAGACATTCCAAGCACTTAAAACTTCCTCAAGAGTCTTATGGGAAAAGGTCTGTTCCTAGTCCTACTGTCATCATGTTCTCACATAGTGTGTGTGAAAGTATATACATGTATAATTATATTCTAAATATTAGACCAGATCATCATATACAACGTACATGTATATGTACATCTGTATTTTTTAACCATCTGTTTCAACTTGCACTTTTCAGTAGCAGGTGGCTTATAACATCAAGTATTTATAGTGGTATTACTCATCAAGGATATATACTGTGTGTGTACCAGGAGGAAAAAAAAAAGTTTTTTGAAGTTTTACATAAAAGCATTATCATGCAAAGATGGGCACGTTATTGCAAACTTTATTTTGTTATAGATACTGTACATGCACATGTAAGCCTATATGAAAAATGGTAGTCTATGACCCCATTTACAGTGCCAGGCTCGGCCGCGGCTCGGCCGCGGCCGAGCCCGCCTTCATTTCAGTGTAAACTCGCAAAAGGCCAAATGCAGGGCCAAAATTGGCCGCGCATTTGGCCACGCTCTGGAGGTGGTCTCGGCCTTTTCTCAGTGTAAACGCAAACTGGGCCAAATGCGCGGCCAATTTTAGTCTGGCTTCCAAACCCTCTGCCCGTACTATTTCGTTATTCAGGATATTAACCCCCTCAACGTCGAAAACTAGTATAGTTTAAGGTGGTTTTGTCCTGCAAAGGATTTTTCCTTCGGCAAAGGCCTTTGCCCGAATGGCGACTTCGTCGCCACAGAATCCAGTTGGCAAAGGGTCTGAAAACCAGACTATACCAAATTGCGTTTGTTTACAAGCAGAGCGCCACTACGACAAAATATTCAAAGGTTTGAATTAAAAGCGCGGCCGAGCCCGGCAGTGTAAACGGACAAAATTGCGGGGCTCGGCCCCGCAATTGAGGCTGGGCTCGGCCGCAGCTCGGCCCAGCCCCACACTGTAAACGGGGTCTATGATTTGTATACCACGTGCCAATGTGGGTAATTCTCAAAAAATAGGAAAATACACAATGGTATGAATGTATAATCCAATACAAATATTATATGCTTATATAAATATTATATGCTTATACAAACAATTGAGAGAATGCTTGTTCACATCAAGAATTCACTCCTTGCTGCTCTACATTGTACTGACATTTAGCTGAGATTTAATTTCTGAAAAATGCCATTATTCAAGTCTATCCAATATTGTGTGCCATAAAAAACCATACACAGAAGTTACAGTACAAAAATACAAAGCACTTTCCCCCATAACAGATTGAGAAACTATAATGGGAAGCTGATTTCTTGAAGTAGTAACATTTTCAGCACATCTGTACCTAATGGGGACCTACATTTACAGTGTATTCAATACACCTGTTCATATACAACACGTCAATACCTGTAATCCAGTGTGCAGTGTCCTATTAGTTGTTCCTGCGTCATGCAAGCCTAAAGCACAAGTTTCTTGTTGTCAAGAGCAACCAACTGTGTTCTATACATACTGTGTGTCAAGCATGTGAATGTTTTGGTAACCAGTCTACTGGGACGGTAAAGGTACATATGTATCAAAGTGCAGCATCATCAAACTTCCCTTCCTCTTGTCTATTTATTGCAACTGTGAGGATTTAACATTGCTCCATGCTGTCATAATTGCATCGGTGTGTTTAGTGTAGGTCTACTAAGTATATTAACTTCCTTCAGTCAATTTTCTCCACACTGCTGAGCCTACTAATTGCTCCATGCATAGGGAATCTCTGTCATGGAAAGCATATATATAGCATACATATACATTCCAGTGAAATAAGCCTAGGATAATATCCTGAATAATGCATCTCAGATACAATACATTTTCTCAAGGGTAAAGACACTGAAAATGGTACCTGATTTTTCCAAACAACTTTATTTCATCAGCATTTTCGGGATCATCAGCTGCTCATATCCACAAAAATCATGCAGTGAACATGACACGGATGACATTGCAGTACTTACTCAAAACTATTTCATTCAAAATCTCATTATTTATCTCTTCGTTGCATCACTCCCTGACATTAGACTTTCTGCGCGTCAATGCACACCGCTCCCGATCAAAGGCGCGGAAAACGATTGGCCCAAATTAAATTTCCTTCTCCCAGCTCTTGACACCTAATGACTTCCTCCTTCAGTAGACCGAGCCCAGGCATCCTCCTTCGCAGCAGCCCTGGTTTCCGCATTCATCTTGTCTGAGGCTCGCAGCTGCCTTCTCGTCTGGATCCGCGCAACAGCATTAGTGCCAACCCACTAGGAAGACTTAAGAATCTAACTATTTGAAACACTCACGAGAAGACTGTCTGCAGTTTGTGTAAGACGCAACGTAAACTGAGTCAAGAGTTTGGTACTCAGTAGGCAACTGAAATGCATTTCATGCAACAGCAACAACAACAACAACAAGTTTCTTATTCATTTTTGTGATATAATTCCAAGCCATGCAACTTGGCGCAGAGAAACAAAACTTGCTACAATGTTGGGTTGACATCACAAAACCTGAATTCTAGGAATGAAATTAGCTTTGCATGAAAACTGACATTAATTTCACATGACTTTTCTTCCATTTTTTTTTTTATTTGATACCATTGCTTCTTGATCAGCAAAAGGTTAACACTGTACCAGTACCTTAAAGGACAAGTTCACCTTCATAAACATAAGGATTGAGAGAATGTAGCAATATTAGTAGAACACATCATTGAAAGTTTGAGGAAAATCAGACAATCCGTTCAAAAGTTATGAATTTTTGAAGTTTTTGTGCAGTAACCGCTGGATGAGAAGACTACTGCAGTGTATGAATAACTTAGATGTCACATGCGTACAACAATATAAGGAAAATATAAAGAGAATTTCACAAAATGCCATCTTTTGAAAAAAGTACACATTCCCCTGACTCGTTACCGACAAATGTTATGGGTAATATTATTCCCCCTACCTCTAGAAAGAGGCAAGTCAAGAGCTCTTTTATTATGCGAAAAAAGTGAAAATATGTTGAATTTTCTTTTACATTTTCTTTATACTGTTGTACGCATATGACTCACAAGCTGTAGTAGTCTCCTCATCCAGCGGTTTCAACACAAAAATTTTAAAAATTCATAACTTTTGCATCGATTGTCCAATTTTCCTCAAACTTTCACTGATGTGTTCTACTAATATTGTTGCATTCTCTCAATCCTTATGTTTATGAAGGTGAACTTGTCCTTTAATCCTACGGCTGGAGAGCTCTTGGCTAAGGTAAAAAAGCAAGTTATGAAGGCAAATTTAGAAGGTCAAAGATCAGAAGAAAGAGGTAGCCCCACACAGCCACTCTCATGGGACAGTGGCCTCTTGCAGCTCCACAGCAATCCCTGCTATTGAATACACGTAGGGGGCCTACAATGTACACGTATGCATGGTACACGACAAGGGCAGATCGAAAGGAAAAACCCACAACGTAGAGTTATAACAACTGGGGTGGATTTTGAAAGACCTTACAGGCTCATTCACTGGGAGAAATGTATCTTGCGACACAAGTCAGAATCAAATGTTGACAATGACTTTGTCATCTCTGTTTATCACATTCTATATATTTTTCTCTCTTTTTTTTGGGGGGGGGGGTGACTTGAACCTACTTTGTCAATGGAAATTTTTACAATGTGCATTGGCTCCTACAACAGTTGAATTTTAGAATCAGCAATTACAGCACCTCTATAAAGTGTTTTAGGTCAAAGTACTGTTTACACTATTACGAGTAGCTTTTGGTGGAAAACAGCTTATTGGGACAGTGACATAAAATCAACACATCTCAGAAACTTTGAGCAAATCAAACCGTCTCAACAAAAGACAATCTCAAGGCTAGAAACCTCCTACAAAGTTCTAAGGTCAATAATCTGTCTCAGTAACATCTTTTACACTGAGTTATTGTAGATGCCTCTAATCATATGTCTCTGTCATGTGACTGATTCAACATGAATTTCTTCAAATACTGTCAAAAACTAATTTTAGCAATTTCAAGACAAAGTTTCTTTTTTCTTTCTTTCTTTCTTTTCTTTTTTGGAGGATGGGGAGTAAATATATGACTTCTTTCCTGGAAAACATTTATAAGAAAATGATGCTTCAACATTGAACAACCTTGTGCTGTATCTTGTGCAAAGTTATAAACGAATAAATAATCCATGGAATCAAATTAGGAGCATATCACTGAAAAGAAGAGCCATTCTACGCAGAACTGTGTATGTCACAGGCAGCCTTTGATTGCGATGGCATTGATGAGATACACCAGGAAGAAATGAGAGATGATACAGATTTCCTGACTATTCACATGGTGTTTTACATATTTTTATCCATGATGTTCGGTATTGAATGTCGTGTGTCAATTTCGAGCAAAAAATCATACATGTAGTTAACATACCCACACCAAGAGTTTCTGTGACATACACAACTGTTCATACGGTAGTTACATGTACAATTGATGGCAGTGAAGTGCTATATGTAAAGAATGTAGAAAATCACTCATCCTCATGTCAACAAACCTACATGTTATACACTCTAGGTTTCCAATTCATTACAGCAGCTGCATGTATCATTAATACAAAACTTGGGGTGATTACCAATGTAATCGTACATACAATTTCAATGTACAGTTGTTACATGTGTACATGCATGTACAACTGTAGAAGAATGCAAAGCAAGTAAAACTCATATTTTTTCCTTAAATGAAATGAAAGGATAGCTTTCAGTGCGTGATTAAGAATGAGTAGTCTATTGTATACGTCATGGTCAGTACAAGCTTGGTACTTGACGCTGTTACTCAGAATTTCTACGCAGCTTTCAATATTATAAGCGACTTCAAGCATGTGGGCACACACAAAAGTCACGCATAAACACACTATATGCATGAACACACAAAGCCCAACAAAGAGATCAGTACTAAAGTTGTGGGAATGCAATCAAAACTAGTGTGTGTGAGAGTGATTTAAAAAAAAAAAAAATCTTATGCATTGTTTACATCTAACGTCCACTGGTTCGCCCACACAGCCCAAATCAGGTGCAAGGTACTGGTATCAAAAGAACAAAATGATCAGAAAGGTGATTCACCATGCATACAGCCACTGTTGTATCTCATTAAGTTTGGCATTCTTTCCCTTGAGCAATGACAGACCCTGCTGAGTGGTAGTGGCGTGTATGGCGGAGGAGGACATTCATATTTATACAGTACGCACTGTGTATTCAACTCATACCACCTGTGATCACTCAGATCATTGTGTGAGAATCAAAGTACACTTACAAATCAGCTGGTTGTACTTTTGACCCCTACATATCAAGGGGGGGGGGCACACACAACACACAAAACACAACACATTGTACACACACACATAAGCTAACACACACACACACACACACACGTCACAGAATTTCCATCTCAAAACCCAACATAAACAGAATGAATGTAAAGTTTGTGTAATTACCAATGAAATGCCCCAAATAAATTCTACAAAATTGTTATACACTAAAATTGATTAACAGGTACCTCACAATATCTACTGTCTAAAACACCAATTACTCTTACTTTTGCTCAGTTGATTGCTTGTCAGATGATGGCAAAATTTTGTACTGCATAATTCAGCTACAGTAAACCTGAACCAATTTCAAGTAAACCTAAACCAATTTTCCCAGCCGTAAGCTTTGCTTACTCCATTGCTTCGAAACCCATCGTTGTGACCAACTTTCACATTCATTTCAACTATAAAACAAGCTAATATGTTTTAAGTGCACTCACCTGCATACTAGATCCCTTTAAAATAGTTGAACAATGAACATTTAACTCATGTCTGGAAAAGAGAAGTATTATTCATTAAACAAGGTAACTTGGGAATTCCATGTTGGTGACTAATAAGGTGGGTCTTCATCAGCTCGAGCTTGAAGATAGCCAGCTATTTCTGATCCAAAGAATTAGCCTGATCAGAAAACAGCCCGCTAAAGCTATTCCGATCAGAAAATAAGCCAAAGAAATCTTTGACTTATTTGCAGAATAGCCAGCTAATTTGCAAAATAGTGCGCTAATTTTAACGCGTCTTCATCAGCTCGAGCTTAAACATCGGCAGTGCATGTGTTTCGCACCACACGGGAATGTGGGAAGTCGGGTCGGAGTGTGTTTGTGCCAGCATCGAGCTTAAAAATCCGACTGTGCCATGCCTGAAGCTCGAGCTGGTGAAGACGCGATTGCACATTTCAGCTGACTTCAGGCTTATTTCTCTGATCCCCCATATTCTTCAAGCTTGAGCTGATGAAGACCCACCTATAGACTCACCTGATTTGACTGTTTTCAAATGAAGCGGTTCTGTCAGAGGGTTATTGATGAGAGATTTCAAGTCCCATAAGGTGTATCCTGACAACTTGTAGCCATTTAGTTCAAGTATGATTTCATCTGCATGCAATTTTCCCTTTTCGAGTATGATCTTGTCGGTGCGTATGTCCAACACGTAGGGGAACTGCCCATTCTCCGCCCCTCCACTGACTGCGAAGTGAAGGGCGCCATCTGACGCTCGTGAGATGACGCATTCATTGATGTTTTGGGACCAGTGTTTGGGAGGTTTTGATCCCTTCTTGTCCTTCATGGTGGCTGCTACAGACGAGATCAGAGCCATCTATGCGTGAACTCGCAACACTGGATGCTTTGGGACTTCATTGGTCTCAGAGTTGTTCCATGTTTATTCCATCATACTGTGATCTGTATTCCCAACGTCACCTTGTGAGCAATGATAAGAGAAAAAAAAAATCACTTGACAAAATGTACAATTGTGTGTCACCATATAGTGCCCTCAGTTTCAATTGTGGAACTTAATGATCGAAGTGTAAGCTGCATGGTGATAAGAAGTGCAGGACTAAAAGCTCAGATCTTTCACTGGTCTCTTACAGTAGATTATATTGTAGATCCCCACAAATAATTGTATTAAAGTTACTTAAATCTAACAGATCAGCGATGAATTTTAGTGCAAAACCCTATATTTTCGTCTCTGGTCCTCCTAAATATTAATACTAAGCCACATCAGGAGAAACATCAAAGCGATAGGGTTGTCCCGCAACCCCCGACACGAACGTGTTGGGGTCGCCACTGCAGTTAAGTTTCAACATGTAAACGGCGGTCATAGGCCGCGTTCATGCGAATTTCGTAGCCAGAATCACAAACATGAATCATGATTCAAAACGGCGTTTCAAATCACGGTCTTAACGGAAGAGCGTTCATGCAGGCTTTCGCAACGCTGATTCTGGCTCTGCTCATTCTTTGCCACTGCTGCGCACTTTGACCTTGTCTTTGACACTTGAGCCGTACCATCTTATGCCAACTGATCAGTCACTTTATCATAGGCCTTTACGTTTATATTTCGGTGAATACTTTCCAATAAGCTGTGGCATTCAGGCTCTGCCCATAGATCGAAAAATCCTAATTCTTTGTCTCTCCAATTGTTTCCCTTGGTAGACACAGCGCTACAGCCATAACTATTATCAACTCAATCGGAGAGTAATTACATGTATTATTATATTAAACAGCTAGATACTAGCATAGAATCGGTGTATGGCGTTGATGTAAACCAACAAATGCAAGTATGGTACCGAAACACACGATTCATAAGACGTACACAAACGCGCGAACAGAACAAGAAGCTGTGGGATACCCCGTGAGACACGCATGCGCACAGCGCACAATGACGTCATAGAATCATGATTGAAATCACGGTTGCGTTCATGCGGCTTCTGCGATCGTGATTCTGGCAGAATCATGATTCAAAACGCCCTTTTTTCCGCATTTCAGATCGGCATTTTGAAACGTGTTTAAATGGAAAAATCGCATGAACGCAATGCAACTAAACACGTTTAGTGACTAAACGTGTTTAGAAACGCAATTCTAGTTTCGCATGAACGCAGCCATAGTGTCAACAGTTTTAATGGTACAAGTTTACCGCAGAATTGCCCACATGCAACTATACAGTAAATGCACACACATCCAAGCGAGATCCAACACACCTGCACATGGACACACAGTACCGGAACACAAGCTGTCAACCTACAGGTGCCTGATGGGTACTCAAATTGGCAAAATTGTGAAATTGGCCCCACCGCAGTGTGCGTGCACTGCACCCGTGCGTTAGCAAGCAAAGTTAGGTTAGGGTTAGGGTTAAGTTTAGGTTAGGGTTGTATTCATGGTTAAATTGGCTGTTAAATTAGTCGAGTCATTAGGAAGTCCTTCCGAGAATAAAAGGTTGAAGAACAAAGAAAAAACAGGAGAAAGGGAGGACGAAAGATGCTATGCTGTGGAAATCGGCCCCGCCGCTGTATCAATATCGCGTAAATGCTGTTTGGTGGGGCCGCAATCACAAGTATTATACTGTGGAAGGAAGCCCACTGCCGTGCTTATCAGTTCGGGAAACCCACTCACAAGGGGGGCCCCTCCTTATAAGTAACCCGTCCCCCTTATAAGTAACCCCGTCCCCCTTATAAGTAACCCCCGGGACACCCCTTATAAGGAGTCTCCACGCTTTTTTGCAATGCAACGCGAAAATGAAAGGACGTGGCGACTGAGTGCTCAGTCGCCACGTCTGCACTCAAGCATTGCCGCGCCGCCGCTCAGTCGCCACGTCTGCACTCAAGCATTGCCGCGCCGCCGCACCTGGCGACACTCGCGCCAGTAATCGCTCGCATTTCAGCATGGGTCGTTTGACATCGCATTTAAATCCATGATTTTAGATATGATGCCTCAAACCGATTTTGCTCAAATTTTGTGAGTAACTGGGAAACTCGTGAAGCTTTATGGACATAATCAAGCGAATTGCCGCAGTCCTTTCATTTTCGCGTTGCATTGCAAAAAAGCGTGGAGACTCCTTATAAGGGGTGCCCCGGGGGTTACTTATAAGGGGGACGGGGTTAGTTATAAGGGGGACAGGTTACTTATAAGGAGGGGCCCCCCTTGTGAGTGGGTTTCCCGAACTGTTATGTACTGGTGAACGCCACACGGTGGGGCTGAATTCACGAGTATAAACAGGCAAGCCGCCGTATAGTACAAACACACACACAGTGGTGGGGCCTTTCACGAGTATACCCTCAAATTTGCATGCACTGCTCGATTAGGGTAAAATCTCGCACCTAAAAATATACAAATAGGGCCGTAAAGCACACGATTACCTCAGCCAGTTGAGGACGAGTCCCGAGTACACTCGGGCAGGAGTCTATGGGAAATGCGTGTTATGTTGTAGCAAAATCAAACCGTCCTCAACAGGTCAAGACTTACTACGTAGGCCTACACTGCTACAGCTCAGCTGTAACATGCCTGTAGACAACTACGCAAGTTCTACAACTCAAACTGCAGTGTCTAGAACTCTACACAATCGTAATCCTTTCTGCTGTGTGGTGTCAGTCAGACTCTCCATCCCACAGGCATGATATAGGCACAGACTACTTTGATGTTACTAAGCTGAAGGCCTACATTATATTTGTACTGACTACTGTTAGTGTCCAACAGAAACAGTCGAGTTGTTGGGAATACATACCCAACCAACTATCCATGCCAACAGTACAATTCATAGGGTTCATGGCAGTCAGTCCACAACACTTACCCTTAGCAATGTCAGGTTACTTTATAGAGAACCGTTTCTGGCTTCTGTTGATTTCTACGCAATGTTGTCATTAAAAATCTATATACAGAGTTTTCTACTAAGTTATTTGTGTAGGCACAAAGTCAAAGATTAATTGCACTTGTTTGGCGAAGTTCACTCGCAACAGTGCCAACACCGTACCCACGGCCCACCGTACACGCACGCGCTATCACACCGACCCCAGCTCGTTCTGTGATCCTTGCGCTCCGTATCTGAAATTGGTGGTAAGAAGTAACTTGTCACACACGCCAATCTTGATTTGTCAACAAAATTTACCCGATCAGTCGTTTGAATGCATAAATGCTCACCTTCGAAGTACTGTACGAATCGCACCGCCTTTATTTTCTGAATGTAGCCGTAGTGTAAGTTTCACAGAACACCTCACGTTCAAAATATGCAGTCGATGGCCATTCGTCATTATCGGCTACGTTCGTTATATATTTAGTGTACATATCACATACACGTACACACGCACTGGCTGGACTCGCAGCGTATCGCGTTCATACAACAGTGGGAGCGAGCATAACAGCAGTGCAGCGCATGCGTGGTCCGCTCATGGGTACCGCTGTTTGGCTTGGTGAAACCCCACCCGTGCAAAGCTACTCCCAACTGTCAGTCCAATTTTTATGGAGCTCCTTGGTCAGTCCAGTCTCTGTTTACATTCGACAGGGCCTATCTACTCGTTTTGTATCAGTATACTATATGGGTCACAGCGCGCTATCATTTTTCAAAACTATTTTCTTAGTATTTTGATGAATACACAGTAGGCCTAGTTTTTCTCGGGTATTTCCCTTTTTTTCGTTCTTTCTTTCTTTAGGGTAAAGTGGGGTAAATGGAACACTTATGCCTTTATTTATAAATCACGAAAAAATAAAACGCGCCAAGAAATATTCAAGCATCATAGTTTGACCATTAACTCAACACAAATATGTGATATTGTTTTGGGTAAATATTATTCATAATTAAGTTCAAGATTACACTTTAGTCATGACTACTCCATTGTCCCACTTACCCCGACGTACTGGGGTAAGTGGAACAGCATTGTACGCATAGGATTGTCTACACAAAATGAGAAAGGTGAAAGTATAGGCGGAACTGATAAAGTCACCAATGTCCATTCAATTTACGTGGGCTGAGTGGGACAGGAAATGCTTTAATGCCGAAATTGATGGAATGTAACATTTTCTCCCCTATTTCGATAGTTAATTGAATAGATAGATCCTTACAAGAAATTATGGCGAAAGAACTAACGCTAGCACCATAACTAATTTTAAAACCAATTTCATTTGCGTGTGCATCATTTAGATTTTCAAATTTACCGCTCTAACGTCATGGTCTCATACAGGCCAACAAGATGCCATTTCTATGCGTAATTTAGTCCACAAAATCATCATTTTGTACTTAAAAAAATAATTTTCAAAAGACTAAAACGAGTCTTTTCAGGAGTTTTCGGACCTGTGAACTTGTCACTGAAAATATTTTGAAGAAAAATAGGCCTAAAATGAGTCTGAATAAAACAAGGCACTGACAGGAAGCTCTATTATCATCTCGATGATGACGTCGCTCTCAACATGCCGTCGATCAATATTTCATCTGAGGAGAAAATGCCCGAAATTAAACTAATAGATAAACAAAGTAGAAATCTACTTACGTTTTGTTGAACGTCTAGTAATCAATAATTGTACAGTCTTTTAATCACGACACTAAAATACGCTTTTTAACCAGATAGGACACCAAACACTACCACGTCTTATCCACTGTTGTTCATAAAATAGTTACGACGCAAAACCCTGGGGTGAGGCTGTAGGATGATTAGGATTTTTGATGATTGTATAGCTCTGATAATTCTAATTTTCATCACAGCGAATGCATCCATTTTGTTTCTACATAATTGTTTGTTCGTACAAATCTTTTACTCCACTAATGCCTACTCCCAAACAATGAACGTAATCCTTCAAGTGTTCCACTTGCCCCAGTGTTCCACTTACCCCATTTTACCCCTTTACCATTATTAATTTTTTTATTATTTTTTTTCTTTTTGGGGGGGGGGGGGGGGGTGGCATAGCGGTATTGTGGATAAGACTCGCGTCTTTCAATATATAGGAGGACCTGGGCACCGTTTCATGAAAGTTGTCATCCCTGACAAGTTGTCAGTCTGGCAATCACCATAGTAACAGTCAGTGACCAGAGCTTCTCAGCCAATCAAAAACGAGGACTTTACTGAAATTGTCAGAGACTGACAACTTTTCAGGGCTGACAGCTTTCATGAAACGGTGCCCAGTAGAGTTTACGTCCTTGGACAAGATGTTTTACCCACCATGTCCCACTCGACCGTGAAAGAGATTTTCCTCACTATGTTTATACCTACTCATATAAGTTCTTCGTTCTCGACCAAGGTGCATAAATGGCTATCTGGCAACGCCATGCTAGGTTGATAATGTAGGTTTTCCAGCCTAATTTCATCAGATTTGCATTCGATGTATAACAATGCTATCATTCAAGCTCGAGAGATTTTGAATGAGCACCGAGATCAACATTCAAAAAGCTAACTATTATAGTTCATTCAATTTCATTTCATCAGCATTCTATTTCATAATAATTTTTCACATGAATGTGTAAAAAGCGCGTTCAAATTAAAATTGCACGCGAAGCGCATTCAAATCCGCATCAGCACCGCCGTTAAGGAATTCAAACTCATGAAAAGGCAAGCAATTTCAGCGTTTGGGAAGTGGTTTTCATTACTGCCTGTGTCCTTTGTAGTAAACCATCTGTTAAATTGTACCTTTGACTTACTGCAGTATACTGAAATTTCTCATTCCTCTGACAAAGTTGTCATCCGAAGCAACAACTTTCATGTTGTGCGCAATTTAGGTTTACCTATATAGCATGACGCAACAACTTTCATATGCATATCATATACATGCAAGCATATTAGGCTTAAAATGATAATAGGCCTATACATTCATTCATGCACGACTTAGGCGGCTGCTCGAGTATAGGCCTAATAAATCAGGGCCCTGTCAAAGTTGAGATCAAACATAAGTCAAAAAATCAAACATAAGTCTCTGAATACTCAATTCTGATTGGCTGATGCCTGACTTATGTTTGACTTTATGTTTGATTGCAACTTTTTAAGCAACAGGGCCCATCGGATTGCATAAATATCTTGAGTATGGACAGAACTGTAGTAAGCCTACCGGTTTGCTGAAGCATTTGACAGCCAGCAACAGGAGCGGATCCAAGAATTCCGTGAAGGGAAGGGGTCTTTACAAAATAAAGGGGGCGCACGCCCCCCCCCCCCCCCCTCCCCCCGTTTTTTCTTTTTATTTCTTTTGTTTTAACTAAAAATAAAGAGGGGGCGCGCCCGGTGTGCCCCCTCTGGATCCGCCACTAAGCAAGATGCAAGATTATAGGGCCTATAGGCCTAGAACTATACAATCTGTCAATATACTCATTGAAAAACAAAAATTAAAACAGGTCTACGGCTGGGTCGACCAACGTACTATTAGATACGAGGAAGGTAAAAAAATACCATGCGGAGGGGACCATAAATGAGAGATAATCTATGACCATTCCGTAAGTGTTATATCCATATTGTTGATAATAAATAAAGAGAAACTGCATAAGAAAATACATCAAATGGGCCTATATGATTGAAATCAACTGATTGAATGAAACTTTGAAATAAAGATGACATTTTGTAATCAAATCATTGGAATTGACTTGTATAAATGCGGTATGAATCACATATAACAGACCTTGTTTATGTTGATTAAATTCGAAATTGTGTGCCTACATATAGAAATGGAATATTTTGGGCAAAATTTAACGTCTATCCAACTGACGCGAAATTGAATGCCAACTTTGCGTTGGTATTAAGTTGAATGAATTTCTCTCTAAATTGAATAAATAGAAAATGAAAGGAATGACATGAAAAGAACTTGAATGGTAAAAGAATCAAGATGAATCGCGAGAGCAGAGTGTTGACGAAAGTCGCTTGAATTTGAACGCCTTCCCATTATTTCGAATGCAAATCTGATGTCATGAAATTGGGCGGGAAAACTTAGAATGGCACAGGACCCTCTGGCAGAACAGTGGCAACACAGGAAAGGCAATATAGCCTGGGTTGAACTTTAAAAATTAAGACCAGTTTCGTAAAAGTGCCATCCATTTTGTGTGCATTCAAATTCGTATGATGTTTGAAGCGGTGAACGATTACGATTCTGCTGTAACCATCCAGTTTCGTGTTTGGGCATGAATTTAGAAATGTGTGCATTCGATGATTAGTGCAATGGGCTGTGTAAGCATTTCAAAACACTTTCAATTTAGTTGTTAAGCGATCGGGGTTTTTTCACAACTGCGCATTCAATTTCATATTACACGATGCCATGTTTATGAAGGAAGTTACCTATAGTTATGTGGAGCGGAATGGGGTTTAAATCCTGATGAATTAGACATTCACATTTTATTCTAAAAATCGATTGCATGAGGTGGAGCATTCAGCAACTGCATCTCGTCATATACCAAGTTTTTTTAAATTTTGGCCTATATTTTGAATTAAAATTACTATCGTATTGATATTATGGTTTCCTTCTAACTATGATAAGGTCATGCATGGTACAAAATTAACTCTAATGTCGTGTCTAAATATACAGGACCTGCCTGAATGATGCGTACTCTGGTCATTTCAAGTCAAGAAAATCTTATGAGCATTCATTACATACACTGGGTAGGTTCAATTTTGCGTAATATTCGTCAAGCTATATGGAAGCCTAAGGACTTCGAAATAATCTGTCGAGTTAATAATTTCTCTCAGACTCCTGTAAAATGTCCACGCAATCTCATTTTGATGATGATAGTTATCATTATTTTAAATGTATGTACCTTTTGTTCATCATTGATCCTTCATCCCACATAAAAAGAAAAAAAAATTGTAAAAAAATCACCATAACACAGGATCCTGTCTAGAGTTTAGTGTCAATGAATTTTTGCTCTGTTTTTTTTCCTCGTTTTTCAACATGTAATCGTAAAGATTAGAATGCATTAAAATGCTCGTTTATGTGATATATCATTGTTTAAGCAAAGCGAATCACCATGTAAAACAGTTATCTGAGAAAATAATTACCTTGCTTTCGTAAAGCAGACATCCATTAATAAAATGTTTTGAAAATAAAGATGATTTCCCTCCGTAAATCACACGGTTAAAATAATATCGAGACTGTTTTAAAAGCCAAGATGATGTAGGTCCTATAAGGATACGGTCACAAGTAGTATATCTATGTACCCGTTCGACCCACGGTGGAGCCGGTGGAGCCGGTGGAGCTCCACCTTGACGTCATAATTGAATATGCATAAGATGGCGTCATACATGAATATGTATGATGTTATTATTTGCTGGTAGGATAAGATAGCGTTAATAAGGGGGAAATGAGCCCATCCTTTAGATAAGATTATGAATGGTTGATGGTGTTGTGGAGCTGTCAGGGCCTGTCTTTGTGAATATGTACGAGGTTAATGATGTCGTGATAATTATGAAAGCTTGACGGTGTTGTGGAGCTGTCAAAATTTTTTCTTTTTTGTGTGTGAATACGTACGAGGTCGATGATGTCGTATGTTGATTAATTCTCGACTATGTAAATCAGCTTGCCACGAATGTGAATCTAAGCGTGGAGCCTTGCGTATGGCGAACGATGTGACATTTTTTTTTTCTAAAGGAAAGTGAGTGTGGAGCCTTCAGGGCTGTGACTATAATATGTGGGTGGCTACATTTGCTTTTTTTTTGTTTTGTTTGTTTGCTTGTTTTAGGAAGGTAAGTGTGGAGCCTTCAGGGCTGTGACGTGGAGCGCTACATTTGCTTTTGTTTTGTTTAAAGTTTGTTTTAGGAAGGTAAGTGCGGAGCCTTGAGTGCTGTGACTATAATGTGGAACGTTACATTTATTTCGTTTCTTAGAGGAAAGGATGGGAGTTCAAGCTGTGGAGCCTGATGCATATGCATGAGGCCATGATATTGCCGATGGTTTACCAGTGAATATGTAAATTAACTTATCATGAATGCAAACCCATCGTTCGTGGAACTTTTACAAGCAGTGCGACTAGTGTGACGTGGAGCGCTACATTTGCTTTTTGTTTGTTTGCTTACTTGTTTATTTAGGAATTTAAGTGTGGAGCCTTATGAGTGCTGTGACCATGACGTGTGGAGCGTTACATTTATTTCGTTTCTTAGAGGAAGGATGGGAGTTCAAGCTGTGGAGCCTGATGCGTATGCATTAGGCCATAATATTGCCGATGATTTACCAGTGAATATGTAAATTAACTTATCATGAATGCAAACCCATCGTTCGTGGAGCCTTTACAAGCAGTGAGACTCGTGTGATGTGGAGCTCTACACTGCTTTCTGTTTGCTTGCTTGCTTGCTTGCTTGCTTGTTTAGGAAGGTGAGCGTGGAGCCTTGAGAGCTGTGATTGCGACATGTGGAGCATTACATTTATGTTGTTTCTTAGAGGGAGGGTGGGAGTTCTAGTTGTGGGGCCTGATATATTGTATTTAATGTATCGAAGCAATAGTTTTGTCGATGATTTATCGTTGAATATGCAAATTAACCTACGATGAATGCAAATCCATCGTTCGTGGAGCCCTTACAAGAGCTCTATCACATGTGGAGCGCTACCTTTGTGATTGTTGTCTTTGTTTTGTAAAGGTGAGCACTATGTGGAGCCTTATGAGAATGCATGAAGCCGTATTATCACCGATGACGTATTCGTAAAAAATATGCAAATCAGCGTGCCACGAACCTGAATATTTGTTGCGTGGAGCCTTTGCAAGCGCCGTGACCATAAGATGTGGAGCGCTCCGTTGTAGTTGTGTTTATCTTGGAATGTGAGTGTGTATGAATTTTGACAAGGTGTCGGAGATGTGGAGGGCTGTTTGTTGTTGTCTTTCTTTTTAGGAAGGTGAGGGTGGAATCTTTTACAATCGCCATGACAGGATGCGGAGCGCGACATTTGTTGTTGTTTTTGTTGTGTGTGTACTTTGTTTTTTTTTTTGTTTTTTTTTGTTTTTTTTTGTTTTTTGTTTTTTTTTGTTTTTAGAAAGGGTAAGCGCTCTGCGGAGCTAAACGAATGAGCTGTAGTGACGATTTTATTCGTGAACGTGTCACTCAGCTTTCAACGAAATTGTAGCGTGGAGCCTCGTATATGAGGTATCGTGCAGCAAAATGATCTTCATTATTGCCCGTTCATATTGTAGAATGGATAGGATACGTCGCATATATACATTTTTGAAGTTTATGAGGGGATAACGGGTCATGATGTAGCCTAAATGAATAACAATATACTCGGAAGTTTTAAATGCCTCGAATCTTTTGCGTTAGAATTAGGCAGGCTACATACACGAAGAAAGATAGAAAAAAAATGATAATCGTGTCAACCGATTCATAGACGTACGCGGTATACATGTATAGCTATTCAAAGTAGAAACCACGTGTTTACAAACGAACCTAGTTGTTGTTTTATAATGATATAAACTACTTTGGTAAGCAAAAATTATATACAGTTTACTCTATGAACAACAGGAATGAAACTCCTCAACGCATGCGATTTACATAATATTCAAATTACAAACCAATTATCTATACAAACGGATCCATTTGTTGTTGTTATTGTTGTTAAAATAATATGACTCGCTTTGGTAAGCAAAAATTATAAACACATTACTCTATTTGCAACACAAACAAAATCTTAGCTCATGAGCGCATCACTTAAATCGAAGAATATATTCAGTATGTTTACATAGTTCGCATGTTGTTGGATGTGAATCCATGACTTTATCCAGTATTTCACTCGATTATGCGTGACAATGACATAACAATTGAACGCGAACACCACGCGTGAAGTAGACTACCAGTAATTTTTGATAGTGATGCGTGTTTTGATCAACCTTTGATTGTGCAAGCTTGTGTAACCAATAAAGGCGAAGGTTTGAAAGTGCCCTGTGCGCATTAAACGCAGTAGTACATGTATCTTTGGTACAGTGGCCAGTTAAGTCGATGGTATTACGTAACCCGTAGGAAATGACTGGTCTCTATGGAGTGGGGCGGGAAATTTAAAACTTCCTTTACTCGACTTCAGGTTCATTCGGCCTTTACATGGGTGTTGAGTGTATCGCTCACATTTCCCATAGATATTCACAGTAAGCAAGCAAGCTGGTGCCAGAAACCATCTCCATGAAGTGGGGCGGGAGATTTGAATTTCCTTTACTCGAGTTCACGTTCACTCGGCTTTTGGTGGCTGTGGAGCATATCACTTGCAATATCGACATATTCAGAGCGAGCAATTTTTACTGCGACGTTGTAATTGAATTTTCCTCTGAACTTCAATACAATAAAAACAAAAACAAAACAAAACAAAACAAAATAGAGCAAAACAGAACAAAACGCTAGAGCTTGAGGGAATTCATCATTGTATCGTACCAAGCTGAATAAACAGTAGAGATGATTATACATGTCTGTTATTATCGAGTTATGATATCAGATAGATAACTCTCGTTGTATTCCCCGACAAAAGCATGGGATTGACGCATTTATTCGTAGTCGAGATTTTTGTTAAGAGGTGGTTATTTTCGTTTCGTGGTTTGTTTTTTGTAGTTTGGTCGGTTTGATATACTACACCGAAAACGAAGAAGTTTTTTTTTTTTCTTGAAACATTAGCCCGTTTTCTTCATTTAATTTTGCGGACGTTTACATCGTGCATGATAATATGAAGAATGATTTTGTTCGCGAATGAGAATGTATTTGCATTTCTCGCATTCATTTGTGTGTTATGTGTAAGCAATTTTAGTTGCTACCTGTGCGTTGCGATACATGTTCTGAGAGGTTTCCTTTTTCACTTTTTTTTTTCTGCTAAGTTGTGTTTTTCCTGCGATAAATCTTTAACAAGTGTTGAGCTTATGATAGGTTTGTTTACCGACCAACATAAAACTTGTCCTAACTTGTGCTTGTGAAAGTAGATGTTATGTGTCGCCACATGTCCCGTGAAGTTCCCCCATTTCATTGTACATTCTTGATGAATGTACATTTTCTTTGTATCTGTTGCTTGCGTTTTTATTGCTTAGAAGAATATTGTGTATAGATATTGATTGTTTTTTCGTAATAAAATTCCTGTACTCATGTCATTGAACAATGTCATTCACCAACACTCACACACATGCCGGATGTATCGAACATATCACTGGTTCCAGGAAGGATTAGGGAAAAGACTGCAACATTTGGCATTTAGATAGATACAATTCTTTTCTTTTTTTATTAGGGTACATCACTTTGAAAAATACATGCGCTTCTTGTTCTTGTAATGCAGAAACATCGATTCAAATTTCATACACAGATTAACCTTCTTTTTTTCGGCACAGATCACATATATTCACAAGTAATATGCTTTCAGACTTTATACATGAAATTATGTTTATGTACAGCTAATATGAACAAAGTTACTGTAAACCTGTACGAACAATCGATACAACAAACGATATAAAATCATGCTTCTGTTATATTATCCGTATGGAATACTTTGCGGTTGTGTTTTGGTTGACATTTTCATGCATTTGTGCACTATAGGAGATTACTCGTTTTCAAAACATTTTGTCTGACAACTGCAAAAAAAAAATATTTAAAATAGAAACGAACACGTTATCATTTCTTAGCATAGAAAAAATATTGAGCCAAAAACAATGCAGTACATTGTCACGATGACAATTAACAACTGAATTAAAAGTCAGCCGTCTTGAGAATGAATACAATCAAAAAACACTTTTGTACAAAATACAAATGATCTGTTTCCTCATGAAATATTGAATGTATTTACATCTATTCGTCTGATGAGATACTTTGCCATTTGCATTTCCTGTGCTTTGCCCGAAGGAACGCTTCCAAGCTTGATGCGTCTCAAGTATATAAGAATATAAACATTTTTGCAAATATATAGACGATGAATGTTGTAAAACCCTTCTCTGCTAATTCACGGCAATAAAAATAAGTGACTGTAAATTCGTATTAACAGTCGACGAACCACCTATATATGCAAAACCAAACTTAAGCCGTTGTTATGCAAACATTACTTCGGCGTTGTGTTTATTTACGTTACTATGCATGATCGTTGATTATTGACTTACGGTTACAAAAGTTATGAAAATACAAACGCAACAATAATAGGTTTGTTTCTGACAAGAACAAAAAGACAGTTTATATTCCTGTAGTGATAACAATACAGTTCATAAAATCAAAAGACTAATGACAAATTGACAATTGTAGGACAAATTAGAGTTAACACTCCACACTTTTTGAGAATGGAGTATGATCGAAAAAAGCGTTGGCATGAAATACGAGCTAAAGTTATAAATATATCATACAAATAAAAAAAAAATGTGGCTGAAACATAGAAAAAGACTACAAACAAGTTTTTTCTTGACATAGATTAATTGTGTTAGCTTGCATACTTGTATATTACGATGATTAAACTAAAGAATACATGCGTGCAAGTGTCCATTGACTCTTGCGTGCACCAGATATACATCTATTAATCATTATTTACAACAATTCTGTCCAGTATCTTGTATAGCCTGCATTTCGAAGAAAAACTAATACATGTACAGCACACCTCACTCTATCAAAGACATAAATGAGACTTATACAACAGTACATCAGCACCTGTGATAATAATCACACGAATGAACACAAAACATATCTTTACACTGCAGAATTACTAGTAAAAGACGGGCCATGTTTTAATCAGTTTTATGTCGTAGAACAGTTCTATGTAATGTACCACTTGGGAAGTCAGTTTTGACATGCGGGTCTGAATTGACTGACGGTATAACCATCGGTTTTAATGGTTTGCCATACTGCGTGTACGTGAGTAAAAAATACGCAATATACAGGACAAATACACTCGTAAAAATGAAACAGAATATTATCACTTAGAGAGAGAGAGAGAGAGAGAGAGAGAAAAGAAAGGTCAAAAGCATTTCACAAAGCTTAGGTTATCAACGACTAACCGATGACACTGCGATGTGACAACTATATGATACAGTTCCTTTCATTATTGAGAGCGTGCATTGATACTATCCAATGTCAAACAAGCAAACAAAGATAACAAAATGTATATATATAGAGAGAATGATCTAATGACAACAGCTTCACTTTATCTTAAATGTCCAAATAGGTAGTTGAAACGTTGTCTTCCAATACCTTTCTCTTTGGATAGAAGTAGGTAAAGGCATTCTTAATTTGTGAATAAGTGGAAATTCCGTTTTGGACCACACGAAATCCCTTGTTGATGCCACTACCAGCAACCTTTGAACGGAGTACCTGCAGGTACGTATCTTTTGAAATGTCATTTTGTTTCTTATTGATCCCTTTGCAACTGAATTTGTCAGTAGGACCAAAACAGTAATACGTTTTACTGCAAAGTGCTATTATCCCATCCCCCTCCCACTCTACTTTGAATAACCCAGGTGTTCTCTTATCATATCGAGCGTTCTCGGGGGTATCGTTTCGAGGAAACCAGTGTGCCTTGTTGTTTCATACTTCTGTCTCATATTGGGTTTGATTATGTTATCGAACGACTCGGACGAAATGGCGATATAAGCGGAGTCAGTATCCATTTCGCACATTTGAAAGTCTGACAGATCCACGTATTCCAAGAGAAAATCGTAATAAAACTGAAGCATACGTAGTTTCGCTAATTGGTAGACGGCATGACCGATTTGAACAGGAAGGTCCATGGTAATCTTTCTCTTTGCCATATCAACCTCGTAACAATTGTCTGAGATGGGGTTCAAGTCCCGGAAAAATGTATCGTTAACGTGTTTCTCGCTTTCTTCCCATCGCAAACATTGACGTTTCGATGTCTTTCCTTATTTGTTATTGTTTTACCATAAGACGAGTTGCCGATGAGTTTCATGGTGTCAGCTATAATGCTCTTAGAGGGATCAATATCACCCCTACGTCTAGCATTTGACACGCTTTCACCAAAGTGTTTGAAACAGGCAACGGGCTTGTACTCACAAACTGGTGTATCTTGGATACGACCAATCCATGGCGAAGATACCATTGGAGTAGAGGTGTGTACAGTAGAATGTTCTGGCCAAACATACTACCAATTAAGCTACGCCTAGGAGTGTTCATGATGTCATGTTCCTTGGCGTAGGATCCCATCACGTCCCCGATATCTTCTCTAGATATGTCAGTATGTTTGGCCAGAACATTCTACTGTACACACCTCTACTCCAATGGTATCTTCGCCATGGATTGGTCGTATCCAAGATACACCAGTTTGTGGAGTACAAGCCCGTTGCCTGTTTCAAACACTTTGGTGAAAGCGTGTCAAATGCTAGACGTAGGGTGATATTGATCCCTCTAAGAGCATTATAGCTGACACCATGAAACTCATCGGCAACTCGTCTTATGGTAAAACAATAACAAATAAGGAAAGACATCGAAACGTCAATGTTTGCGATGGGAAGAAAGCCGAGAAACACGTTAACGATACATTTTTCCGGGACTTGAACCCCATCTCAGACAATTGTTACGAGGTTGATATGGCAAAGAGAAAGATTACCATGGACCTTCCTGTTCAAATCGGTCATGCCGTCTACCATTAGCGAAACTACGTATGCTTCAGTTTTATTACGATTTTCTCTTGGAATACGTGGATCTGTCAGACTTTCAAATGTGCGAAATGGATACTGACTCCGCTTATATCGCCATTTCGTCGAGTCGTTCGATAACATAATCAAACCCAATATGAGACAGAAGTATGAAAACAACAAGGCACACTGGTTTCCTCGAAACGATACCCCCGAGAACGCTCGATATGATAAGAGAACACCTGGGTTATTCAAAGTAGAGTGGGAGGGGGATGGGATAATAGCACTTTGCAGTAAAACGTATTACTGTTTTGGTCCTACTGACAAATTCAGTTGCAAAGGGATCAATAAGAAACAAAATGACATTTCAAAAGATACGTACCTGCAGGTACTCCGTTCAAAGGTTGCTGGTAGTGGCATCAACAAGGGATTTCGTGTGGTCCAAAACGGAATTTCCACTTATTCACAAATTAAGAATGCCTTTACCTACTTCTATCCAAAGAGAAAGGTATTGGAAGACAACGTTTCAACTACCTATTTGGACATTTAAGATAAGTGAAGCTGTTGTCATTAGATCATTCTCTCTATATATATACATTTTGTTATCTTTGTTTGCTTGTTTTGACATTGGATAGTATCAATGCACGCTCTCAATAATGAAAGGAACTGTATCATATAGTTGTCACATCGCAGTGTCATCGGTTAGTCGTTGATAACCTAAGCTTTGTGAAATGCTTTTGACCTTTCTTTTCTCTCTCTCTCTCTCTCTCTCTCTCTCTAAGTGATAATATTCTGTTTCATTTTTACGAGTGTATTTGTCCTGTATATTGCGTATTTTTTACTCACGTACACGCAGTATGGCAAACCATTAAAACCGATGGTTATACCGTCAGTCAATTCAGACCCGCATGTCAAAACTGACTTCCCAAGTGGTACATTACATAGAACTGTTCTACGACATAAAACTGATTAAAACATGGCCCGTCTTTTACTAGTAATTCTGCAGTGTAAAGATATGTTTTGTGTTCATTCGTGTGATTATTATCACAGGTGCTGATGTACTGTTGTATAAGTCTCATTTATGTCTTTGATAGAGTGAGGTGTGCTGTACATGTATTAGTTTTTCTTCGAAATGCAGGCTATACAAGATACTGGACAGAATTGTTGTAAATAATGATTAATAGATGTATATCTGGTGCACGCAAGAGTCAATGGACACTTGCACGCATGTATTCTTTAGTTTAATCATCGTAATATACAAGTATGCAAGCTAACACAATTAATCTATGTCAAGAAAAAACTTGTTTGTAGTCTTTTTCTATGTTTCAGCCACATTTTTTTTTATTTGTATGATATATTTATAACTT